>NC_089506.1:223642807-223795307 GCF_036850995.1 Saccopteryx leptura
TATTACTGAAGATTGTTGGGTAGGAGGCAGTGACACACACACACACACACACAGACACACACACAGACACACACACACAGACACACACACACACAGACACACAGACACACACAGACACATACAGACACAGACACACACACAGACACACAGACACACACACAGACACACACACAGACACACACACACAGACACACAGACACACACACAGACAGACACACACACACACAGACACACAGACACACACACAGACACAGACACACACAGACACATACAGACACAGACACACACACAGACACACAGACACACACAGACACACACACAGACACACACACACAGACACACAGACACACACACAGACACACAGACACACACACAGACAGACACACACACACACAGACACACAGACACACACACACAGACACACACACACATAGACACACACACACAGACACACAGACACACAGACACACACAGACACAGACACAGACACAGACACACACACAGACACACACACACACACAGACACACACACACACAGACACACACACACAGACACACACACAGACACAGACACACACACAGACACACACACACACACACACACACACACACACACATGGGCCTGGTATCGAGTCCTGCTCTGCAGGTGACAGGACAGAGGAGAGCACTGGGGCTGGAGAGGCGAGGTGTGCTCTGTGAGGAGGGGGACGGGCGGGGACCCCGGACACAGGCGCACCTGTTTCTCGGGGTTCAGTGCCTGGAAGATGGGGACGCCGATTGCAACGGACAGAGAGTATCTTTGGGGATCCAGGATGCGCCTTGTCCCTCCCAGGCTTGCCCAGAAGCGGGGCGTGGTTAATCCTGGTCATTCCCCAAACACTCATGTGTGTGTGTGTGTGTGTTCCTGTCTCAGCTCCGTGAACATCAGCCTCGCCGGGGAAGGAGAGTTCACCGTCAGGATGGCCCTCTTCCGGGACCAGAACTACACGCTGCCCTTCGAGGGGGCGGAGGCCCTGCTGTCTCTGAACTCCACGCTCTATGTGGGCGCCTTCCTGGAGAGAGGGGACACCGGGAGGTTCCGTCTGCTGCTGAGGAACTGCTACGCCACGCCCACGGCCAACCGGACGGACCCCGTGAAGTACTTCATCATCAGAGACAGGTGTCGTGCGCCTCGGGGGGGGGACCTCTGGCTTCAGTGGATTTTTGAGGGGGTGTCGGGGAGGAGTAGAAACGACCCCCTTATTCCTGCGTGCCTGTTGTGCACCTTGACTTACCGTTCTTCGGAAAATAACTCGTTCCGTTTCGTGACCACACCCTTTGACTCGGGAACATCGCTCCTGAGATGGTACCTAAGATGCGAAGTCTACGGGCTGTAAAGACGTGCAATTATTTCTCGTTTCGGTATTTTTTTTTTTTTTTTTTTGGTCACTGACAGTTGGCTCATTGTTCAAAATAGGGGCTCTCTCGAGTAATGGCGGGCTGTTTTATTCAGATGCGAGCACCGACGGACAGCGTGGAAACAGGATGACAAGCATTAGGGGACAGAACAGCATGGGCCATGGTTACGGGGCAAAAACAAAAGGAAAATGCACGTCTGTAGATCGGCAGACAGGCCACGGCACTCATCCTAGCTCCTGTTTCCACGCGGACCTCGGTCCTGTGCCAAGCGCTGTACTGCGCAGTGTCCGTGGGCTGTCTCCCCGAATGTTCACGTCAGTCCCAGGAAGCCCATCTTCCTGTCTCCTCTCTCCACGTACGGGGAGCGGGGGGCTCGGGACGGCTGAGAAGCCGTTAGCCGGAATGTGGGTCTGGCTGTTCACGTCAGTCCCAGGAAGCCCATCTTCCTGTCTCCTCTCTCCACGTACGGGGAGCGGGGGGCTTGGGACGGCTGAGAAGCCGTTAGCTGGAATGTGGGTCTGCCTGGAATCTGACCCGTCTGTCTGTCTCTCGCTCCGGAGGCTACGGTCCAAAACGCCTGCACCCCCACCATGGGCTGGTAGACAGCACCTTGGAGGAATGCACGCTGATGTCAGGCTGGGAGGAAACTGGGGGGGGGGGAGCTCTGTCACTCTCTCTGGTGCTGTTTTTAATGCCGGACACAGAGAAAAGGTGCAGTCAGGGGCCTCAGGCCCCCTGAGCTCGTCTAGAAATCGGACCTTTGCCTCCGTCCCCTCCGCAGCTGTCCGAATGAACACGACCCCACCCTCTCCGTGGAGGAGAACGGCGTCTCCTCCGAGGGACGCTTCTCCCTGCAGATGTTCCGGTTTGCCGGCAGCTACGACCTGGTTTTCCTGCACTGTGAGGTCCGTCTCTGCGACGCCCTCAGTCAGCAGTGCGAGCCGGTGAGTGTCTGCTGGGACTCCTCAGAGTCCGACCTGGAGCCCGGCGGGCTCGCTGTAGATATTTATTGGAATGATGAATAGATGGAAAGAAAGAAGGGAAGAGAAAAGGGAAGGGGAAAGAAAGTTGGGCGGATGAAGAGATGGATGGGTGGATGAATGGGAGGGAGGGAGTAAAAACAGAAAGGAAGAAAAATGAATGGACGTATTTTTTTTTATTATTTTTTTTATTTTTTTTTACAGGGACAGAGAGAGAGTAAGAGAGAGAGACAGATAGGGACAGACAGGAACGGAGAGAGATGAGAAGCATCAATCATCAGTTTTTTGTTGCAACACCTTAGTTGTTCATTGATTGCTTTCTCACATGTGCCTTGACCGTGGGCCTTCAGCAGACTGAGTAACCCCTTGCTGGAGCCAGCGACCTTGGGTCCAAGCTGGTGAGCTTTTTGCTCAAACCAGATGAGCCTGTGACCAAGCTGGCGAGCTTGGGGTCTCGAACCTGGGTCTTCTGTATCCCAGTCCAACGCTTTATCCACTGTGCCACCGCCTGGTCAGGTTGAATGGATGTATTTTAACCCCCCCACAAAGCCCAGGTATAAGCAGTTACTGTGTCCCCAGCTGGAGGACCCTGTCCACTAGGAGTTCTCGGCACAAGGCATATTTCAGATGATTACAGTATTAGTTGCCTTTTTTTTTTTTTTTAGCGCTTACTCTGTGTCAAGCACTAAAAGTTTCACGTTGCCTTGTTTCACTTAACCGTCACAACAACGCTGGAAGAAGATTCTTTTATTGACCCCATTGGGCAGATGAGCAAACCGAGGCTCAGAGAAGGCCCTTACCCAAGTGCCACACAGCTCCACAGTGTCAGAGCGGGGACGTGTCCCGGCTGCGTTGTGACCCCAGCGTCATCGGCCTTAACGCCGTTCAGATGCTGCCTGATCCCAGAGCTGAGATTTGTTGAGTGTTTACTCAGTTTACACAGGGCAGACAGACCTCATTTTAATTTTTCCAATGAGGAAGAAGCTATTTAATAATGAGAGAGAGAGGTGAGGTCATGTGTCCCACATGACTCAGCTAAGAAGAGAGTGGAGATGTGACCCTAACCCAAGTGGGTTGGACAAAACAGTAAAAATACTCTCTATTGAGAAAACCACTGGCCCCGGTTGGTTGGCTCAGCGGTAGAGCGTCGGCCTGGGTGTGTGGAAATCCTTAGTTTGATTCCCGGTCAGGGCACACAGGAGGAGTGACCATCTGCTTCTCCACCCCTCCCAACCCCTCCCCCTTCTCTCTCTTTCTCTCTTTCTCCCTCCTGCAGCCATGGTTCATTCGAGCAAGGTTGGCCCTAGGCACTGAGGAGGGCTCCATGGCCTCCACCTCAGGCACTAAAATAGCTCGATTGCTGAGCAACGGAGCAACGGCCCCAGAGGGGCAGAGTATCGTCCCGTACTGGGCTCGCTGGGTGGATCCCAGTCAGGGCACATGAGGGAGTCTGTCTCTGCCTCTTCATCTTTCAATAAAAAGAAGGGAGAGAGAGAGAGAGAGAGAGAGAGAGAGAGAGAGTGAGAGAGAGAGAGAGAGAGAAGCACAGCGTCAGAGTTGATGCTGTATTGTATGTGGGCTCTCTTCTTGGGCCCAACCTGGGCTGGAACTGCCTCTCACATTTTGACGTCATGAAAACTCTCCATCCTCACAGTTTTGCTCCGGAAGTCAACTCCGCCGGGAAGCAGCGGCGATCGACCCAGCCATGGTTCTCGATTTGGGGCCCATCACTCGGAAAGGTGAGTGGCCAGTTCCTGCTGACAAACCCAGTGGTCAAAACGCTGGCTGTTCACCACAGATGCCTCAAGCCGCCAGGCTCACAGTGGAGAGCCCTTTCTGCCTCCTCCGTGCAGCCCCAGCCAGGGGGTCCGTCTGTCCGTGAGGTGCTCTGGGCCAGAACAACGGCACCTCCCACTGGAGCGGGGTCCCCTGTGCGGTGGAGACCAGGCTCAGCCCTCAGGACCCGCGGACTCGGTCGGTATCTGACTGTGTCCACTTGGCAGGCTGGAGACTGTCAGCTCAGCGAGATTAAGGGGACTCCACTAGAGTCCCTGCTTGCGAGCCCCTGGAGTCGGCATCAAACCCAACCCAACCCGGTCTGATTCCAAAGCACACGCCCATTCCTTGTCACTCCTGCCGGGTCCAGCAGCGCAGTCCCTTCGGGATGAAGCCTAGGTCCTCGCCCAGCTTTGTTTCCGGGTGAACAACCGTGACTCGCAGCCCAGTTACGGTGTTCTGGGGCATGATGTGATGTGAGGGGAAGCGTTCTTACTGCTCCTCAGATTTCCATGGGTCTGTCCTTGTCTTGGTTCTTATCCCCACTGGAATAGAGGAGTCAAGAAACCCCAAAGAATAGAAATATATATATATAGAAGGTCTACCGGAAAGTTCTGTCTGTTTCTATCACAACAAGTTTCGACACATAAGCACATGTTTACTTGGCACATGTGTGCCTCTCTATTTTTATCACTTAATGTATACATACTGATGTAGCAAATTAACTAAAACAAAGCTGATTCACATTAGTCTTATGTGTGAAGCCATAGTGTACCCATGGCTACTGATAAAGTTCATTTACGCCACTGTAATTTTTACGAACTTCAACAAGGAAGAAATGCTATAGAAGCATGTCTGTCGCATCGACCATATTCCCCAGACTTAGCACCCTCCGACTATCACTTGTTTTTGTCCTTACAAAATTTTTTGAAGGGCAAAAAATTCAAAAATGAAGAAGATATCAAACAAGCCCTGGTTCAATTTTTTTGCATCAAAAGATAAGACATTTTTCAAAAATGGGATATACAAATTGCCCTCACGCTGGCAAGAAATCATTAATAATGTAATTATATTATTTAATACAGTTTATTGACGGTAAGAAAAATTTGTATTTTGTTTTATTCCAAAAACGGACAGAACTTTCCAGTAGACCATATATATATGTATGTGTGTGTATATATATATGTGTGTGTATATATATATATACACACACACATATATATAGTCCATATATATATACACACACATATATATATAGTCCTAAGATAATTAGGATGCTGTAATGTTATAGTAGTAACAGCAACAACAACAGTAACGACTGTGGCTGGCGCTGTGCAGAATGCCCTGATCAGCACCACCCCAGGGGCCGCTCCCCAGAGCACAGGGAAGGGAGGTCATAACCGCATGGCCCCAGACGAGTGGCTGAGGCTGTCCTGTGAAGGAAGCTCCGCCCTGTCCCTGAGCCCTCCCCTGGAAGCCTGGCGGTTTGTCACAGGGTAGCGGGCGGTGGGGGCAGGAGCTTCCACTTTGGAATCAGACAGACTGGGGTTCGAATCCCAGAGCTGCTACTTCTTAGCAAGGGTGACTTTGCAAGTCACTGACGTTTCTCGTCGATCACATGGGCATGAGGATAATCTTAGGCGGATTAAACTTTCCAGGGCATGAGATGTGTTTGGAAAGGTCCCTGCACAACGTGGTGGCCAGGTCCCGGTGGGGACGGGGGGCAGTCATGGCCGCCTAGTCCGAGGCGCACGGCGGGGGGAACCCTCACCTTCTGCTCTCGTCTCCAGGCGCCCTGTCTCTTGGTGTCATGAACGGATCCCCGAGGACCGCAGGTACCTCATTTCCTCCTGCCCTTTCCCTCCCCCTGCCCACGCTCTCCCCTCCCCCTCCCCCATGTAGCACCTGTCCATTCAGCCCCGTCTGTGGGCAGCCGCTGTGGACACGGAGACGAGTCGGGTCCAGGGCGAGTTCTGGGAAGGTTCGCGGTCCAGCAGGGGAGCCAGCGTTCACTGAGTGCCGGCCGTGTGCCGGGCACACTTCTAGGCACTGAGACGTAGGATGAACAGCGGAATTCAGTGGCTGCCCTCCGTGTGGGGAGGCAGACAGTCAGAAGGTGACAAGGTCCCTTAGGAAGAAGAGATGTGATCAGAAGTTTCTGGCGGGGGTGGGAACACCTCCAACACGGGGAGAAGTTTGTTTCTCTCACACATGAATGAAATCCAGGGGCGAGCAACCCAGGGCTCGTAGGGCCACAGCGCAGAGTCACCGGGAATCGGGGCTCCTTCCAGCTCACCCCTCCACCCTCTTCAGGGTGGGGCTCTCGTCGTCAGGGAGCGAGGTGGCAGCCAGGGCTGCGGTCATCAGATCTGGACGGCAGGAGGCTGGGGACACAGGAAGTCACTGAGTGTTAATGAATGCTCCTGGGGGGGGGGGGGAGGGGAGACCGTGAGAATCACATAAGAGGTTGCAAAGACCAGGCGTCGAAATGGCATTTGTGGCTTCTGCCCACAACCCAGTGGCCACAGTCCACCACGCAGTCCTGCCTCCCCGCGGAGGAGGCTGGGAGTCGAGCCTCCCGGTGTGCCCAGAGGCACGATGGAAAGAGAGCGTTTGGTGACTGGAGAGCTCTGCCCGCCCCCAGGGGCTGTAGGACAGACCGGATGTTAGGGACACTCTGCCGGACGCCTGACAGTCATCTTCCTTGCGTTTCAGGGCTCCTGGCGGTCACTCCCGTGCTCCTCCTGCCTGTCCTCCTGGCGGGGCTGCTCTGAGCTCAGCTGGGCGCCCGGTCCTCTGCGCATGGCTCTGTGGGACCTCCCTCCGAACCCACAGACAGTGCTGGTGTCAGCAGACGCCGGGCGGAGCTCGGTCTGGGGAGGAGAAGAACTTCCCCGGGGTGGACACTTCCAGAGCCTTTAGATTCCTGCTTTTCTCGTGGTGGGGGCTCTGTCGGCCCGGCCGGGGCTGACTCTCTCATTCCCTAACAGCTTCTGGAAAGGAACTTTGATTCTCTGTGACTCCAGCCTTGACCCCAAATGTAGCAGCATGCCTCTGTCACGCTAGGGGAGAGGGGCCACGTCCCTGGAGAAGGGGGTGCGGGATGAGCTGGTGGGAGAGGCACCTCCCATGCGCACCCCCTGTTCCGACTGCGGATGATCTGAATAGATGACCCTTTCCGTCACCTGTATCCTCTGACCTGTTTCCATCACGGGGCTCCACCGTCGCCACGGGAACCTCTGGGAAAGGGGCCACTCTGTGGAGACCCCGCTCCGGGAAAGACTGGCCCCCATGGCCTGTCTGGTCCCCACAGCTGCCCCGCGCCCCGCCACACCACCAGCCTCTTTGGGGTGCTCACGGTTATGGACACAGGCTCCTACCCTGGGCCCCGAACGCTGGGGGACCAGCTGGATCAGGGGGCAGACACTGTCACCCCAGAGCGCCCCTCCGGCGGTGACTAGTGGTACGTTTTCTCCGGAAGGACTAAGCAGGGAATTCTAGAAGAAAATGAGGCATCTATTCTGCCGGGGGGGTGGGGGGGGGGGGTTGGGGGTGCAGCCACAGAGCCTGGGAGACGGGTGAAGCCCCTTCCCGGAAGCCTCTAACGAGCCCTCACAAAGCACCCCGTCTAAGCTGGTCTCAGCGAGAAGGACCAGATCAGGGCCGGGACCAGAGGGGGGGAGGCGGAACCAGAGCGGGGGGGGGGGGGGGGGGGGGGGGGGGCACCAGAGGCGGGGGGCGGGACCAGAGGGGGGCGGGACTAGAGCGGGGGGCGGGACCAGAGCGGGGGGGGCGGGACCAGAGCGGGGGCGGGACCAGAGTGGGGGGCGGGACCAGAGGGGGGAGGGTGGGGCGGGACCAGAGGGGGGGCGGGACCAGAGGGGGAGGGCGGGACCAGAGGGGGGGGCGGGACCAGAGGGGGGGGCGGGACCAGAGTGGGGGGCGGGACCAGAGGGGGGAGGGTGGGGCGGGACCAGAGGGGGAGGGCGGGACCAGAGCGGGGGGCGGGACCAGAGCAGGGGGCGGGACCAGAGCAGGGGGCGGGACCAGAGCAGGGGGCGGGACCAGAGCGGGGGGCGGGACCAGAGGGGGAGGGCGGGACCAGAGCGGGGGGCGGGACCAGAGTGGGGGGCGGGACCAGAGCGGGGGGGCGGGACCAGAGCGGGGGGCGGGACCAGAGCAGGGGGCGGGACCAGAGCAGGGGGCGGGACCAGAGCGGGGGGCGGGACCAGAGGGGGGGCGGGACCAGAGCGGGGGCGGGGGGGGGCGGGGAGCAGCGGGGAGCAGCGTGCACAAGAGACTTTCCAACACGCAGCTTCGCCCGAAGATGGTGTGGTTTCGAGTAACTAAAGCCACTACAGCGGCCTGGGGCAAATAGGGTGTTAGCTACGAACATGCAGGAGCACCGAGTCCCGGGACAGAAAGACCAGGCGAGCCACGGGTTTGTCCGTCTTTCCATCCGCCACGCCCTCCTCTCTGCTCCTCTTCGCTGGCCCCTTCCTGTCCCCTCTCCTCTGACATCAGCCTTCCGGTGACTTGTCTGAGCCCCTCGATGCACCTCGATGGGACGTGGCAGGGTCACGCTGCGTCCCAGTCCAGGGCCCACACACTGCGCCAGGGGCCGGTCTGACTTCCCTGCTGGGGCCCACTTCTCCTGGGCCCCTGGTCTGGGGCCGGGAGTGAGCTCATCCCACACAAGCACAGCCGTGGGTCCCGCCTGAGGGCTGGCAGCCCGCACGGCCGCTCGGAGACCAGCTTCTGTAAGAGAGAGGTTTCTGGGAGGAATGGCTTCCTGTGTCCCCGGGAAGTTCATAGGGTTCAGGGCGCCGACATTCTGTGGGAGGATGTGCACTGGTCGAGGTGACCCGAGAGAGAAGTGACCCGAGAGAGAGGCCGGAGGTCCTCGTCCGTTCCCTTCTCCCGGGCTCGGGGGCGGGGCTGGAGCAATACTCTCAGACATGGAGAGTGGAGCCTTCTCTTTCAATACAGGGCTGTATACACAGCCAGCAGGTAGGGATTCAGAGCCAACAGAATCTTGTTGGTGCCTTAGCTCTCCACGTCTGTAACCCCCTTCTCCTCAGACCCTCAAAGAAACTTCATGATGATCCACAAGGTTTCCAAGGGCAACGTTTGGAACTCCCTGAGACATGGGGTTCTACCTAACTAGAGCTGAACCTGGCTATCTAACTATCTAGCTATCATCTCTGTATTTATAATTTATCTATCATCTATCTATCTATCTATCTATCATCTATCTATCATCTATCTATCTATCTATATCTATCTATCTATCTATCATCTATCATCTATCTATATCTATCTATCATCTATCTATATCTATCTATCTGTCTATCTATCATCTATCTATCTATCTATATCTATCTATCTATCTATCATCATCATCTATCTATATCTATCTATCTATCTGTCTATCTGTCTATCTATAATCTATCATCTATCTCCTATTTTATCTCTCTCTTTCCATCTGCCTATCATCTAGCTAGTTACAAATGAGTCTGGTGTGTGAGTAACAATTACCGAATGTCCAGTCTATACTCCATTCATTTGATCAACAACTTGTTATGTCCCAGGTCCAAGATCCTGGGTAAGAAGATGAAACACAGTCCCTGTCCTTAGAGGTTCAAATCTGGTGGGACGTGAACACAGAGAGACGCACGGGCAGATCCCAGTCAGGCACACACACCCGGGTAGCTTTAGACGCGGGACCCGCACCCCATACATGCGGTTATGTACCCGTGTGATACCCACTCTAACAGATGTGCTCTCAGCCCCACATGCCCAGAGAGCCACCTCTGCACACGAGGTCCTCACCTGGTCCCACGGGCTCCGTCACATATTTATTGTCACGAGTGAGTGACTTATAACAGCCAACATTTTTAGCATGTCCTGTGCTCCAGGCATGACTCTCAGTGTGTTACGGGCATTATACTATCTCAACCTCACATTAGATATTGAAGATAGGTACAGTCATTACCCCCAGTTTAGAAATGAATCAGTCAAGGCTTCAAGAAATTAGTCACCCAAGGACCTATAGCTTTTAAATGCTAGGTTCAGTTCTTAAACCTGGGTAGCCTCAATGTGGAGTATATGTTTTTAACTAGACACTGTGTTCTGTTTCGGTCTATACACAACACATAGACACCCATCTGTCCACAAATGTGCCACCATATGTAGCTACATCCACTAGCATGCAGGCACATGGGAACATACACACATGCACTGACACGTGTGTGGCATCTGCCAGCACAGGAGTCCTCACACACACACAGACACTGACAGTCACGGACACACAGGTGCTAACATACGCACACTGAGTTATGCAGATACAGCTTAGTACAGAAAGAAACGTAGGGACACTCATCCTATCTCTCTCACACACACACACACACACACACACACACACACGTGGATACATAATCATATGTGTACAAGACACAGGACCTGAATCCAATTTCCCGAGGTCAAGTCCCTAGCTGTGTCCCCTCTCCTGTTAGCTGTCCTCTCCCGCCCAGCCGGGCGCTGGACCCTACAGAACACCTACTACACAAGGCCACACTCTGCCAAGCCTGGGAGAGGCAGCAGACCCACCTAATACACAGAGACAGACACACGGCGGCTGCCAAGATGAGGAGACAAAGGAATGCGTCCCAAAGGAAAGAACAGAACGAAACTCCAGAAAAGGAACTAAAAAAAATTATTTAAAAAAAAAAATGGAGACAAGCAAGTGACTAGACGCAGAGTTCAAAACACCGGTGAGAAGGATGCTCAGTGAACTCCGTGAGAACATCAGGACATAAGAAAAGGGCCAGTCAGAGAGGAAGGATACACTGTCTGAAATGAAGATAATTTATAGGGAATCAACAGGAGAGTAGATGAAACCAAGACTCAAATGAGCAATTTAGAAAAAGAAGGAAGCAAAAAAAAAAAAACTCCACAAAAAAAACACCCCAAAACACATCCAATTAGAACAGCTGAATTAGAACAGCTGAATGTTGGCTACGAAATCATTGAGAAGAGTTGTATTTTAAAGGGCAGAACCCTGGGTCCTGGGTCCCAGACCAACCATCTAAGGGCTCCCACGCTTTCTCTGAAAAACAGGAGGAAGGTGTCTACTGGAGAAATACGGTGGATAAGAGAGGAAAAATCACTTAGCAATACATAAAGCAGCACACAGGATAGTTACGGCACGTTTGTCACCATCCTCATCCTCATCCTCATCGTCTTCACTCCTCTTATCCCCGTAGTCATGTGCTCAGCTGCCTCTCGGCTTTCTTGGTCTGCCTGCCCACCTCCTTGCATTGTGACCAAAAGGAGACCCTTACTCACAATCTTGCGTTCACCAGGACTGTGAGCGTGGCGGGAGCTTCCCCTTCCTGAGCACAGGGAATAATGCTCCAGGAACACTTAACGTGTACTATTAAAAAAGCAGAATTCAGCCCTGGCTGGTTGGCTCAGTGGTAGAGCATTGGCCTGGTGTGCAGGAGTCCCGGGTTCGATTCCCAGCCAGGGCACACAGGAGAAGCACCCATCTGCTTCTCCACCCCTCCCCCTCTCCTTCCTCTCTGTCTCTCTCTTCCCCTCCTGCAGCCGAGGCTCCATTGGAGCCAAGTTGGCTCGGGCGCTGGGGATGTCTCCATGGCCTCTGCCTCAGGAGCTAGAGTGGCTTTGGTTGCAGCAGAGCAACACCCCAGATGGGCAGAGCATCACCCCCTGGTGGGCATGCCGGGTGGATCCCAGTCGGGCGCATGCAGGAGTCTGTCTGACTGCCTCCCCGTTTCCAGCTTCAGAAAAATACAAAACAAAAAAACCCCACAGAATCCCACCCAATAAGCCGGAGGACCTAGTTAGCTTTCACTGAGCGGTTCCTGATTCTGACAGCCCCCCATCGAGCAGGCAGAAGGGTGCTCCCAGGGAGCACACCCAGTGGGGGTTTTTTATAGGAGGAAGGAGGGAGGGAGCAAGGAAGCTGTCGGCAAAGAAAACCGCCGCCCGTGTGAGACACGTTCTAAAAGGATAGAGAATGTGTATGTGTTTATTTGAGCCCAACTGGCCATGGCTGGGAAGAAGAACCCCAATGGATCCAGAAGTCCCAGAGAGTGGGGCCGTGTTCCGCCGTGTTCTATACCTTCCCACGGAAGGCGGAGGCGTGAGGGGTCGCCCGCCGTCTCTCGGGGATTGATCAGGGGGGGCAGGGGGGAAATCTCTGGGGTCGGATCAAAAGTGACACTAACAGACACATACTTCTTTTACACGGGGAGGTACAGGCTAGTCGGCCGTGAACCCTGAACGCAGTAACAGTCCCGCCCAGGGGTTGAGTGGTCCCTGCTCTTCTGGGGCCGTGAGGGGGTCTGTAAAAAAAAAGGAAATGACTCTGGCATTCCAAAGGTTCGCGACTGTAGAGGCAGAAGGACCACAGGACGCTCAGTCCAGGTCAAGATGGTCGACCTTCATCAGGGAAGACGCCAGCCTAGGACATGACTACCCTCCGCGACTCGCTATTACTTAGGACGGTTTCACTCCCGACCGCCCTGTGAGTCTCAGCATGCAAGGCCACCCACCACCCTGCGGGCCTCCCCTGAGCTCGTCGGGTTCAGCATGGGGCCCCCTCTATGTCACGTTTCTGAGAGAGGTCGACAGGACGGTTAGACCGGGCGTTCCTTCTAGGCTGGGTGTCGTGCGCTGTCAGCGTGAGCGATGCCACTTCGGGCTGGGGGTCGTTTCCTCTGTAACAGGACACCCAGGGCTCCTCACACTGCACTGTTGTCTGACTTTATCCTCACAGTCCCCCTTGGAGACGGGGGCTGTTATTTCGACTTCACAGAGGATGACACGGAGGCACAGAAGGGTTGAAGGGACTTCTCAGTATCACCCGGGAGACCTGTCGTTGATGGAGTGTCTGGAGATAAGTGAGCCTCAGTTTCCCCATCGTGCAGACCAGGGAGCTAGTCTGAGGTTCAGAGAGCGGGAACCTGCAGGGTTGCATGGTCTAAGGCAGGGGTCCCCAAACTACGGCCTGTGGGCCGCATGCAGCCCCCTGAGGTCATTTATCCGGCCCCCACCGCACTTCCGGAAGGGGCATCTCTTTCATTGGTGGTCAGTGAGAGGAGCACACTGACCATCTCATTAGCCAAAAGCAGGCCCATAGTTCCCATTGAAATACTGGTCAGTTTGTTGATTTAAATTTACTTGTTCTTTATTTTAAATATTGTATTTGTACCTGTTTTGTTTTTTTTACTTTAAAATAAGATATGTGCAGTGTGCATAGGGATTTGTTCATAGTTTTTTTATAGTCCAGCCCTCCAACGGTCTGAGGGACAGTGAACTGGCCCCCTGTGTAAAAAGTTTGGGGACCCCTGGTCTAAGTAGCAATTAATAGAAACCTTGTTTACACCGGAGATGGGGGTGACCTCCTTCCCTCTGTACCTGACAGAGCCCAACAAGAACTCCCAACTTTCTCTCCTTTTTTTTAAAGTTTATTTTATTTTTAATTACAGTTGACATACATGATTATATTAATTCAAGTCTATACCCAGGGATCGAACATTCCATAACTCACTCAATGGTCATCCCTACAAGCCTTTCGCTCAACTGACACCATACAAACTCATTAGAATATCGTCGACTGTATTCCCTACGCTGTGCTTTAAACCCTTGTGAAACTGCTGTAAACAGACACGTGTATTTCTTCATCCCTCCACCTCACCCCTTCCCACCTGGCCACCATCGAAACAGTTTCTGAATCTATCAGTCTGTTTCTGTTCCACTTGTTTGTGTCTATTTTTAATTCAATCATCGATAGAAATGAGTTTATTGCCATTTTATTGTTCATGGGTTTTGTTTTTTGTTTTTGTTTTTGTTTGTTTTGTATTTTTCCGAAGCTGGAAATGGGGAGAGACAGTCAGACAGACTCCTGCATGCGCCCGACCGGGATCCACCCGGCATGCCCACCAGGGGGCGATGCTCTGCCCACCAGGGGGCGATGCTCTGCCCCTCCCGGGCGTCGCTCTGCCGCGACCAGAGCCACTCCAGCGCCTGGGGCAGAGGCCAAGGAGCCATCCCCAGTGCCCGGGCCATCTTTTTGCTCCAATGGAGCCTTGGCTGCGGGAGGGGAAGAGAGAGACAGAGAGGAAGGAGAGGGGGAGGGGTGGAGAAGCAGATGGGTGCCTCTCCTGTGTGCCCTGGCTGGGAATTGAACCCGGGACTCCTGCATGCCAGGCCGACGCTCTACCACTGAGCCAACCGGCCAGGGCCGTTTTTTTTTAATCTTTTGTTCTTCTTTATAAAGAAGATCCAGGCTCGGGAGCCTCCCGGCGGGCACAGGCCAAGGTCAGCGGCCACCTGGTTCTTCCCGGCACGACCTGGCGTGAGCCACAGAGTGATCTGCGGGTGGTTGTTACCTGTGCCGGGCCTGGAGCTGCCCCGGCCAAAACCAAGCAGTGAACCAGGCCGGCTGCAGGGAGTGCTGGCCCTGGGCCACTTAGCAAGAAGTGCAGGGCAGGCCGAGGCCAGAGGCAGCCGTGGGGTTCAAATAAATGAAGAACTGGCTCTCTGCCCTGAGGACCGAAAAAGAGATATTATTTCACGCATTGAATACTTAAATAAGAACAATAAAAGAGGGACACACAACTAGATGAGGTTATAAGAGTTCTAAAACATTAATGAAAAAATACTCAGTAATACCTGACACCAAAGAATGAACCTGTGATTTAAGATATTTCCCAGGACAGCTTGTCACCCCCGTGTCGTTTGGCACTCTTTCTCTGTACGTCGTACGTGTGTTTACTGGAGTAACAAACGTGGGGGAGTAAAAATGTAGCATGTCATCAAAGGGATGAGGGGTTTTATGGAATGAATCAATAAATATCACACACATAGCTCCCTCAAGTTTTTTTTTTCACCTGTGGATGGAATGAACATGACCACGGGCGCTTAGACGATGCTGTCGCACACGTGAACCTTAAGAAAGAGTCAGGAGCCTGACCTGTGGTGGCGCAGTGGATAAAGTGTCGACCTGGAAATGCTGAGGTCGCCGGTTCCGAAACCCTGGGCTTGCCTGGTCAAGGCACATATGGGAGTTGATGCTTCCAGCTCCTCCCCCCTTCTCGCTCTCTGTCTCTCTCTCCTCTGTCTCTCTCTCTCCTCTCTAAAAATGAATAAATAAAAATAAAAATTAAAAAAAAGAAAGAGTCAGGAGTGTCAGTTTGTGATGTCCACACTGGGCGGCTGCCCAGGCGCCCCCCTGAGAGGGCGCCCTGACGGATAAGGGCCATTTTAACAACCGGTTCACAGAACTCAACAAGAAATGAGGTGTCGGCTCCGAGCACCGGTGTGAACCGGCTGACTCCCGCCACTGGCTGGACGCCACTCGTCTGAGAGATCGTAAGAAAGTCTGGAGCGGGAGCCAGGACAGACCCTGAGGATGGGACAGCCCCTGGACACTGCTCCGGTGGCCCTAGAAGCTGGGAGGGCGGGGCCTCGGAGAGTCCCCAGGGCGGGGCACGCAGTGGGAGCCAGGCTGACGACTCAGATAGGGCGCCCACCTGCCAGTCTGTGAGGGCGGGGGGCTCATCAAAGGGACAGTGGCCTCTGCCCCTGCATTTATCTGGGAGAAAGCCACCCTCCCCCCCCCCCCGCCCCCGGCTCTGCCCTCACGCCAGACACTTCAGTTCCTGCTGGATGACCCTGGTGCCTGTCAAGCTGCTGCCGGAGGCTGGAGCCCAGCGGGGTGAGGGGGGGGAGCCTGAGGGAGTCCCCCCCAGACCTTTGAGAGGAGCTGCCTGGGACTCCAGCAGCCCCCCCCCCCAGCCCTCCACCTCACTCCCTGCGGGTTTTCACAGCCAGAAGGTGTGGGGACTTCTCTTCCCGGCACTGGAATTCTGGGCTGGGGGACCTGGTGTGGGGTAGGGACCCCTCGCTGCTCAGTGGGGGGATATCCCTCCCAGTTTTTATCTGCCGCACGTGAGTGTGGGACCAGCCCGTCCCGGTCTCTGCCCCTCCTCCCAGTCTGGACACGGCCTCTTCTCGACATCCTTAGTTAGAGGGCTCCCACTCAGCCAGAGCAACGGCAGTTCTGCACGATGGCTGTTCGGTAAGTGTCCTCGTCCTGTTGACATCGTTCTGGCCAACTTCCTCTTTCCTGCCAGAGAACAGCCAGAAAGTGCAGGTGGGTCCCTGTGAGACCATGGGTCCCCGAATTGCAATTCTCTGTTGTTCCGGAATAAACCCATCTCTGCTGGAGAAAGGGGGCTGGCTGTTTGTTTAAGGTCAACAACCCCGAGGAAGTGACGGATTCAAGACCAGATCACAGGTCTGCGGCAGGTCGAAACGCCTGCTCCTCCTTCCACGCTGAGCTGCCTCCCTGCGTGACCCGTGACGTTCCACAGTGACGACGGAACACCCGTGTCAGAATTATGGCAGGACGTGTGCCTGTGTGTGTACGCATCCGTGCATGTGTGTGTGGATGGATGCACACGAGAGCGTGTATGTGTGTACGCATGGGGTGTGGCAGTAACTAGTTACCTGTGGCACGGCTCGGTGATGTGCCCTGATGTCCTCAAGACCCCTCCACACTCAACAGGAACTCACAAAAGTCAGAGAACCTCAGAGACCCAAAGGAGATTTACAGATGATCTCATCTTACAACCTCCACAGGAAACTGACCCCTTGTGTCCACAGGAAACTGACCCCCTTGTGTCCACAGGAAACTGACCCCCTTTTATCCACAGGAAACTGACCCCCTTGTGTCCACAGGAAACTGACCCCCTTGTGTCCACAGGAAACTGACCCCCACTGTGCCCCGGACCAGAAATCAAGATACTCACCCGCTGAGGTGTGAGTTCAAGAACACCTCGTAACTTCCCTCAAGCCACCTGTAAATGGAGACAGTGACACGGTTGCCTGAGCCTTAGTGAACTACGACTCCACCGTGGGCAGGCGGTGGTCGTCACACCTCCCTGTCGCCAGCTCAGCCCTGGCGTATCCAGCCTGAAGTTGTCTCAAGACAGATTCCCATCGGCGAGCTTGGGCCTCCGGACCCTCGGATGGTTCAGAACCTGGGAGAGCGCCTCTGGTTCTGAAACGCCAGGCCGTTCAAGCACGTTCTGAAGAGCCCAGTGAGTCAGCTCCTCTGCCAGCCTCTCTCTGCGTCCCAGGGACTCAGCGGAGCTGGTGACGATGCCACGTGCTCCCCTCGGCTGGCCGAGCCCCAGACGTAAAAGCAACAGGGGGTGCCTTGTTCTCCAGACAGTCACGTCTGGGTAGCTCCTGCCATAGTGACACAAACACAGCTGGCGTGAAAAGGCGGGTGTCACCTGGTAACCGCGTCACGCTTCTACCCCAGCGCACTGGTGTCTCGTCTCTATTCCATGTGCACAGCTCACATACACAGCTTGATGAATTTTAGCCAAATGAGCCCTCATGCCACCAGTATGCAGTTCAGGAAAGAGAGCGGAACCCAGAACCCCCCTTCCTGCCCCTCCCGGAGCCACACGTCACCAAGGCAACCTTGGTCCAAGAAGGTCTGGCCCTGTAGCGTAGTGCTACTTCTGAGCATTCTGTGAGAGACAGTTTACAGTATCTGTCTTTAGAGCCTGGTGCGCTTGTGGTCGACATTACCTTTGTACCCTTGATTCATGCTGCCGGTTTAATTTATATACATAGTTTCATCCATCTACTCATTGTTGCAATTAGTAGTCTGCAAGTTGCTCTTTTTAAAATTGTCACTCTTGGAAGTCAGACTTCCTGAGTTTTATCCTGGTGCACGATCCAATCCTGCCCCCATGGGTTCTAACCCCCCCCCCCTGCCCCGCCCGGGGGAGACGGGCAGCCTGGTTTCCCCCTCCCCCACCCCAATATAAGACAACGTCCTCCTGAGCAGTCCTGTTCTCTGCTGAATGCCCAGGAGAGGGCACTGTGGGAACACGTCCAGAGAAGGAGGAAGCCTGGTCAGAATTAGAGAGGGAGCCCAAAGCCACCTTCCCTTTGAAGACCCAAACCTGCGTTCTGGGGATGATCTGATGAGCAGACGCCCAGGCAGACGGTGGCACGTGTCCAAGCTCGCACAGCTACCGCGCTGCGGGCGGAAGTGACCCGGTCCCTTGGCATTCGCCTCCCCGGTGCTGGAGCCTGGGTCCTGCTGGGGGCCCCTGCCTGCCAAGCCTCTCACTGCCCCGAGTCTTCTCTCTCTCTCCCCCCCCCCCGACCCCAAGGGAAGAAGGATCTAGAATCTAGATTTTGTTAGTGGGACAAGGCACACACTGCTCCTCTGATTCCACAGTGATTTTTAAGGAAGTATTTCACTTTTTAAAATAATAAATACCATTTATTGGGAACTTCCTATTGCCAGATATTAGGCTGTGTATATGGTATGTATTGTCAAGGTTTTTTCTTTGTTTTTTTTTTTTAGTGAGAGAGACAAGAGAGAGAGAGAGACAGATAGCAGAACAGATAGGGACAGACAAACAGGAAAAGAGAGATGAGAAGCATCAGTTCTTCATTGTGGCAGCTTAGTTGTTCATTGATTGCTTTCTCATATGTGCCTTGAGGGCTCTAGCCAAGCCAGTGACCCTTTGCTCAAGCCAGTGACCTTGGGCTCAAGCCAGTGACCATGGGATCATGTCTACAGTCTCATGCTCAAGCCAGCGAACCTGCACTCAAGCAGGATGAGTCCACACTTAAAACCGGCGACATCGGGGTTTTGAACCTGGGTCCTCAGCATCCCAGGTTGATGCTCTATCCATTGCATCACCCCTGGTCAGACGCGTCTTGGCATCCTTGTTTGAAGGGTTTGTTTTGTACCTAGAGCAGAGACAGCCGGTCCTATTTTCCCTGAGAGCTGCTGGAGTCCAGTCAATGAGTTACCAAGGGGCTTCAAACTCAGGTGAAAGACCGTACAGGGTGGGTTCGTGGGCCAGCTCCATCCAACCAAATGGGTGTGTTTACTTCGTAGTATCTTTTGGAATTTTTTTTTCTATCTCCAAGATAAATTCCAAGGCTGTCAACTTCTTGTCTTGCTGTTGCCTTTGAATGTACTTATTTTACTGCGGTCCTGTGAAGTCTCCACCCTAGGCCCCCCGAGCAGTGGGTCACACTGTGGCTTCTCCCCTCCCAGTGGCATTAGGCAAACACATCACCACCGGTAAGAATTCTTTCCCATGGTTCTCAAAACTCACTGTTATTATGGCCTGTGTTGAACTGTGTTGATTTGTTTATATGTTTCTTTCTACCTCTCTAATGTATGAACTCCTACAGGGAATGAACCGTCTTATTCACCCAACACTTCTGGTGTAGAACCTGCCACTTTCAGACACTTTATAAATGTTTGTTGAATGGGTGGGTTGGTGGATGGATAAGTGCTTAGAGGGACGGCTAGGGTGATGGATGGATAGATAAGTGGATAGATAGGTAGATGGGTGGATGGATGGATGGATGAGTGGATGGATGGATGGATGGATGGATGGATGAGTGGATGGATGGATGGATGGATGGATGAGTGGATGGATGAGTGGATGGATGAATGGATGGATGGATTGATGGATGGGTGGATGGATGGATGGATGGATGGATGGATGGATGGATATGTGGATGGATGGATGGATGGATGGATGGATATGTGGATGGATGGATGGATGGATAGATGAATGGATGGATGGATGAATGGATGGATGGATGAATGGATGGATGGATGAATAGATGGATGGATGGATGGATGGATGAATAGATGGATGAGTGGATGGATGGATGAATGTACCAGATAACTCTCAGTGAAACTACTTTTTCTCGCCACCCACAGTCAAGCCTCTTAAAGGGATCTTCACCTCCACTCTGGCCCCTCAAGTCTGTTATCCAAACGGCCTCCACACCAGCCTTGTCCCACCACACATTGGAACACAACAATGACTTCCCAGCTTTCTTCTCAGGGCCGACCTGAGCCAGCCCACTGTGGACTCTGCTGACTGCTCCAGCCACCCTCCCATCAGCCTCCACCTCACCAATGACATGGGGACACCTCGGACACCTTCCGTTGTCGAGCAGGAGCCTGGCTCTCTCCTGCCTCAGGGCCTGTGCGTCTGGACTGGCTGTTCTCTGCATCTGGAATGTTCCTTTTCCGACTTTTTGCATAACCAGCTTCTTCTCCTTCAGGTCTCAGTCTCAACATAAATCCTTGGGGAGATTTTTCTCTGCCTCCCTCCTCTAAATCATGCCCCTCCCACCCCATCTTCTTTATAACACTCACATGTTACATCCGCTTTTGTTATAGCCCTTAGCTAAATATTTCCAGCAGTGTTTGCTCATGTGTCTCCTTAGCTAAAGTGTAAACTCTACGGGAACAAGGAGAGCAGGACGTCTGTCACAGTCATCGCTCCATTCGTAGGACCTAGCCGATCATAGGCACAGGCACTCAGAAATATTTCTAATAGGCATTTGGATAGCCTGACCAGGCAGTGGTGCAGTGGATAGAGCACCAGGCTGACACACGGAGGACCCAGGTTCGAAACTCCGAAGTCTCCAGCTTGAACGTGAGATTGCTGACTTCAGTGTGGGGTCATAGACATGACTCCATGGTTGCTGGCTTGAGCCCAGAGGTCACTGGCTTGAGCAAAGGGGTCACTCGCTCTGCTGGAGCCCCCTGGTCAAGGCACATATGAAAAAGCAATCAATGGACAACTAAGGGGCTACAACAAGGAACTGATGCTTCTCATCTCTCTCATTTCCTGCCTGTCTGTCCCTCTCCCTGTCTCTCTCTCTCTCGCTAAATAAATAAATAAATAGCGTCTGGATAAACGGACGGACAGGCACAGGCTACGTTTTGACATTTGTATCAGACTGAGGCTCGTGCAATACTGTGACAAGCACAGCTGCAGAATCATGTCACCCGATCACCTCGAAGTTGAACGAGATCTCCTTGATCACTAAGTCCAACTTTATCTACTGTTTTATGCTCGCCCCTCGCCGTGGTGGACCCCGCCATCTCTGAGCCGCCCTGAGAGCAAGCCCCCGTAGCCTTCCGCCGGCTACACACACACACACCAGGACGCTGCCTGGGCTCACGCACCCGCCAGGGAAAGGTCAAGCGAGCAAGCCCCACTCGGCTGCTTTCTCCACACTGTCTGTCTACCTCCACCTTCCCCCCAACTCGCTTCACTTCATCCGCAGCCTCGTGGTTACGAGAGAGTCCTGGAGTCCTGCCTGCCGCCATCCACCTGGACCATCTGAGCTGCGTGGTCCGTTGACCAGTTACTCCATTTCTCGGAGCCTTGGTGCTGACTTCATGGCGTCGGCGTAGAGATACTACGAGTTTGTATTTCTGACCCACCTAGACTAGAGCTCCCTAATCCTGGATCCATATTTGTGTCAACCAAAGAGCTTTTAGTTTGCTGATGGCTGGGCTGCCCCAAACCAATGAAATAAAACTCTTTAGGGATAAGGATAGGGAGAGGGACAGGGAGGGGGAGGGGGGAGAGGGAGAGAAAGGGGGAGAGGGATGGGGAGGAGGAGGGAGAGGGAGAGGGAGAGGGAGAGGGAGAGGGAGGGGAGGGGGAGGAGGAGAGGGAGAGGGAGAGGGAGAGGGAGAGGGGGGAGGGGGAGGGGGAGAGAGAGGGAGAGGGAGGGGGAGGGGGAGGGGGAGGGGGAGAGGTGGAGGGAGGAGGAGAGGGAGGGGAGGGGGAGAGGGAGGGGGAGAGGAAGGGGGGGGGGGAGGGGAGGGGAGGGGAGGGGGAGGGGGAGGAGGGAAGGAGGGAAGGAGGGAGGGAAGGAGAGAGGGAGGGAGGGAGGAAGGGAGGGAGGGAAGGGGTGAGGGAGAGAGGGAGGGGGAGGGGGAGGAGAGGGAGGGGAGGGGGAGAAGGAGAGGAGGGGGAGAGGGAGAGGGAGAGGGAGGGGGAGAGGAGGGGAGGGGGAGAGGAGGGGAGGGGGAGAGGGATAGGGATAGGGAGGGGGAGAAGGAGGGGAGGGGGAGAGGGAGAGGAGAGAGGGAGAGGAGAGGGAGGGGAGGGGGAGAGGGAGGGGGAGAGGGAGAGGGAGGGGGAGAGGGAGGGGGACGGGGAGAGGGAGGGGGACAGGGAGAGGGAGGGGAAGAGGAAGGGGGGAGAGGGAGAGGGAGGGGGAGAGGGAGGGGGAGAGGGAGGGGAGGGGGAGAGGGAGGGGGAGAGGGAGGGGGAGAGGGAGAGGGAGGGGGAGAGGGAGGGGGAGAGGGAGGGGAGGGGGAGAGGGAGGGGGAGGGGGAGAGGGAGGGGGAGAGGGAGGGGAGGGGGAGAGGGAGGGGAGGGGGAGAGGGAGGGGAGGGGGAGAGGGAGGGGGAGAGGGAGGGGAGGGGGAGAGGGAGGGGGAGGGGAAGAGGGAGAGGGAGAGGGAGGGGGAGGGGGAGAGGGAGAGGGAGGGGGAGAGGGAGGGGGAGAGGGAGGAGAGGGAGGGGGAGAGGGAGAGGGAGAGGGAGGGGGAGAGGGAGGGGAGGGGGAGAGGGAGAGGGGGAGGGGGAGGGGGAGAGAGAGGGAGAGGGAGGGGGAGAGGGAGAAAGAGAGGGAGGGGGCGGGGGAGGGGGAGGAGGAGAGGGAGGGGAGAGGGAGAGGGAGAGGGAGAGGGAGGGGGAGGGGGAGAGGGAGGGGAGGGGGAGAGGGAGGGGGAGAGGGAGGGGAGGGAGAGAGGGAGGGGGAGAGGGAGGGGAGGCGGAGAGGGAGAGGGAGGGGGAGAGGGAGCGGGAGCGGGAGTGGGAGCGGGAGAGGGAGTGGGAGAGGGAGAGGGAGTGGGAGCGGGAGTGGGAGTGGGAGAGGGAGTGGGAGAGGGAGTGGGAGAGGGAGGGGAGAGGGAGAGGGAGGGGAGAGGGAGAGGAAGAGGGAGGGGGAGAGGAGGAAGAGGAGGGGGAGAGGGAGGGAGAGGAGGGGGAGGGGGAGAGGGAGAGGGAGGGGGAGAGGAGGGGGAGAGGGAGGGAGAGGAGGGGGAGGGGGAGAGGGAGGGGGAGAGGGAAGGGGAGAGGGAGAGGGAGAGGGAAGGGGAGAGGGAGGGGGAGAGGGACCAGCATTCATATTAAAACAGATCAATCCTCCGCAGGTTTCCAGTGGGCAGCCAGGAGGAAGAACCATGGGCCTGAAACCATGCCAGGCACACGGCACATCCTCCGTCCGTGGTAGCTGTTAGATCTCACGCCCGTCCTCACACACACACACACCCCAGAGGGTCCTACGGCTTTGCCCCAGGTGGATCCTCTGCCTTAGCGGCCGGCCCTGCCTGGGCTGCCTGGCAAGCAGCTGTCCCTCCAAGATTCTGCAAGAGTCTCACCACACCTAGGAAGCCTTTCCTGGTTTGTCTAAAGAATACTGACCGCTTTCCCCCCAGGTCCAGTGTGTCTCAGCCGCACAGGCGTCCCCGGGTGATGCATGAGGCAGACTCTGTACGGATGAAAACTCTTAAGTGTTCGTAGGTGCAGAAAGGTAAAAACAACACTGTGTCAAGACAAACAATCTGGCCTGACCAGGCGGTGGCGCAGTGGATAGAGCATCAGACTGGGTTGCCGAGGACCCAGGCTCGAGACCCCGAGGTCGCCAGCTTGAGCGCGGGCTCATCTGGTTTGAGCAAAGCTCACCAGCTTGGACCCAAGGTCACTGGCTTGATCAAGAAGTCACTCACTCTGCTGTAGCCCCTCCCCCCATCAAGGCACGTATGAGAAAGCAATCAATGAACAACTAAAGTGCTACAATGATGAGTTGATGCTGCTCATCTCTCTCCCTTCCTGTCTGTCTGTCCCTATCTGTCCCTCTCTGTCTCTGTCACACACACGCACACACAAAGACAAACAATCTAAATTGCATTCCATAGGTAAATGCACCTTTTCCAAATTACATACAAATTCCACTTAAGAACAAACCTGCAGAATCTGTCTTGTTCATAAGCCGGGGACGCCCTGCCCTCATCCTCGGCATTGCACTGGGTCTCACGTGTCTGTCTTCTTTCTTTACTTCTCACAACGACTTTGAGGACATTTCCACGGAAAGTCCCGTTGTACAAATGGGGCGACGAGGGTCCGGGCAGGTGCAGTGACCTGCCTGAGGTCACCCAGCTGGCACCTGGCCCGGGTGACGTGTGTCCTCAGACTTGGTGTCTGCAGAGTCTGGGCTCACACCGTCCACCACTCTGCCCGACAGCCTGTGTCTCCGACGACGGCCTCTCCACTCGGTCCTTCCAGGACAAAGACTGCGTGTGACTGACCGCTGTGTTCCTAACACCTGGGACAGGGTTCTGCCCATCGTAAAGTATCTGACTGTGACCGTGCGTCGTGACAGGGGGCACCGCCCACCATGTGCCAGCCGATCTGGGTGCCCCTGGCCCAGTAGAAGGACCAGAAAGTATAACGTTTGGGCCCCCGACTGTCGTCTGACCAGGATCCAGAACTGCCCTCGGCGCTGGTGACCTTGGGGCGTGACCTCATCTGTTTGAGCACGGGCTCCTCGTTGGGAACTGAGGACACACATGTCACAGCATCATGGGACTGAGTTACATACATGAGACGCCCAGCGCGGTGCCCGGGACGCAGCCCAGGCTCCGTGGACGGGAGCCGCTGTCTCATCTCGTCCTCACAACAGCCTCTGGAGGGGACGCTGCTCCCCACTCGCATTCTCTGCTTCAGCCGAGGACACAGCCTCAGAGAGCAGCCACTGGCCAGAAGCCGGCACTGAACCCCCAGGTCGGACTGTCAGCCTGAGCTCGCTCTCCCCAGTCATTTCAGACAGACATGGCGGTCTGGTCGCCTCCGCCGCTCCCCTGAGGGAGGCTGAAGCCTGGGGCGCAGGGAGCAGGGCAGCCGGCTGGAAGGAGCAGGCTCAGAGAGAGGGGCCCCTTCCCCGCCCGCGGCTTGCCTGCACCTCCACGTGTGTCTGGGAGAGAGGTGGCCCCCAGAGCCTGCCTGGGGTGATGGCCGGTGGGCAGAGTGCAGAGAGGAACTCGGGGGGGGTTGGTCCCAGTGTAAGGAGAGGAGAGATGGGGAGGTCTGCAGGAGAGGGGGAAGGATGGAGGGTCAGGATGGAGGGGGAAGGATGGAGGGTCAGGATGGAGAGGGAAGGATGGAGGGGGAAGGATGGAGGGGGAAGGATGGAGGGGGAAGGATGGAGGGTCAGGATGGAGGGGGAAGGATGGAGGGGAAAGGATGGAGGGTCAGGATGGAGGGGGAAGGATGGAGGGGGAAGGATGGAGGGTCAGGATGGAGGGGGAAGGATGGAGGGGGAAGGATGGAGGGTCAGGATGGAGGGGGAAGGATGGAGGGGGAAGGATGGAGGGTCAGGATGGAGGGGGAAGGATGGAGGGGGAAGGATGGAGGGTCAGGATGGAGGGGGAAGGATGGAGGGTCAGGATGGAGAGGGAAGGATGGAGGGGGAAGGACGGAGGGTCAGGATGGAGGGGGAAGGATGGAGGGTCAGGGTGGAGGGTCAGGATGGAGGGGGAAGGATGGAGGGGGAAGGATGGAGGGGGCAGGATGGAGGGTCAGGATGGAGGGGGAAGGATGGAGGGGGAAGGATGGAGGGTCAGGATGGAGGGGGAAGGATGGAGGGGGAAGGATGGAGGGGGTAGGATGGAGGGTCAGGATGGAGGGGGAAGGATGGAGGGGGAAGGATGGAGGGTCAAGATGGAGGGTCAAGATGGAGGGTCAAGATGGAGGGGGAAGGATGGAGGGGGAAGGATGGAGGGTCAGGATGGAGGGGGAAGGATGGAGGGGGAAGGATGGAGGGTCAGGATGGAGGGGGAAGGATGGAGGGTCAGGATGGAGGGGGAAGGATGGAGGGGGAAGGATGGAGGGGGAAGGATGGAGGGTCAGGATGGAGGGGGAAGGATGGAGGGTCAGGATGGAGGGGGAAGGATGGAGGGTCAGGATGGAGGGGGAAGGATAGAGGGTCAGGATGGAGGGTCAGGATGGAGGGGGAAGGATGGAGGGGGAAGGATGGAGGGTCAGGATGGAGGGGGAAGGATGGAGGGGGAAGGATGGAGGGTCAGCATGGAGGGGGAAGGATGGAGGGGGAAGGATGGAGGGGGAAGGATGGAGGGGGAAGGATGGAGGGTCAAGATGGAGGGGGAAGGATGGAGGGGGAAGGATGGAGGGTCAGGATGGTGGGGGAAGGATGGAGGGGGAAGGATGGAGGGTCAGGATGGAGGGGGAAGGATGGAGGGGGAAGGATGGAGGGTCAGAATGGAGGGGGAAGGATGGAGGGGGAAGGATGGAGAGGGCAGGATGGAGGGGGAAGGATGGAGGGGGAAGGATGGAGGGGGAAGGATGGAGGGGGAAGGATGGAGGGTCAAGATGGAGGGGGAAGGATGGAGGGGGAAGGATGGAGGGGGAAGGATGGAGGGGAAGGATGGAGGGTCAGGATGGAGGGGGAAGGATGGAGGGTCAGGATGGAGGGTCAGGATGGAGGGGGAAGGATGGAGGGGAAGGATGGAGGGGGAAGGATGGAGGGGGAAGGATGGAGGGTCAAGATGGAGGGGGAAGGATGGAGGGGAAGGATGGAGGGGGAAGGATGGAGGGGGAAGGATGGAGGGGGAAGGATGGAGGGTCAGGATGGAGGGGGAAGGATGGAGGGGGAAGGATGTAGGGGGAAGGATGGAGGGGAAGGATGGAGGGTCAGGATGGAGGGGGAAGGATGGAGGGGAAGGATGGAGGGTCAGGATGGAGGGGGAAGGATGGAGGGGGAAGGATGGAGGGGGGAGGATGGAGGGGGAAGGATGGAGGGTCAGGATGGAGGGGGAAGGATGGAGGGTCAGGATGGAGGGGGAAGGATGGAGGGGGAAGGATGGGGGGGAAGGATGGAGGGTCAGGATGGAGGGGGAAGGATGGAGGGGGAAGGATGGAGGGGGAAGGATGGAGGGTCAGGATGGAGGGGGAAGGATGGAGGGGGAAGGATGGAGGGGGAAGGATGGGGGAAGGATGGAGGGGGAAGGATGGAGGGGGAAGGATAGAGGGTCAGGATGGAGGGTCAGGATGGAAGGGGAAGGATGGAGGGGGAAGGATGGAGGGGGAAGGATGGAGGGTCAGGATGGAGGGGGAAGGATGGAGGGGGAAGGATGGAGGGGGAAGGATGGAGGGGGAAGGATGGGGTGGAAGGATGGAGGGGGAAGGATGGGGTGGAAGGATGGAGGGGGAAGGATGGAGGGTCAGGATGGAGGGGGAAGGATGGAGGGTCAGGATGGAGGGGGAAGGATGGAGGGTCAGGATGGAGGGGGAAGGATGGAGGGGGAAGGATGGAGGGTCAGGATGGAGGGGGAAGGATGGAGGGGGAAGGATGGAGGGTCAGGATGGAGGGGGAAGGATGGAGGGGGAAGGATGGAGGAGGAAGGATGGAGGGGGAAGGATGGAGGGGGAAGGATGGAGGGGGAAGGATGGAGGGGGCTGGGTGGGGGGAGGGTGGCAGCCCAGGAAAGTTGTCAGGAGCAGGTGGAGAGATGACTAGGACCCCCAGGAGCAGGAAGACAGGGAGCTGAAAAGGGGGAGGGGCCAGGCGGGGAAGAGAGGGGGTTGAAGGTTCTGCTTGAAAGAGAGGTGATCTTTCTCTCTCTCCTTCTCAGAGTGGAGGAGCTGTTGCCATGACAACACAGAAAGATAGATCAATGCTTGGCGATGGATGGAGCCCTTGGTCACTGGCAGCGCCCTGCCTCCCTCTCTCCCGCCTGAAGTGGGGGCCATGCGAGTGTCGGGGTGGGAGGAGACCCTTCCTCACCTCCCAGGGCCCCTGAGGGACGACAGGGACCCCCAGAGCCCCCCCCCCCCCGAGTACGACTCACCCCGCCCAGAGAGCGCTGGCCCCGGACTCCCTCACAGCTCCTCCCACGATAGGGTGACGGGGAGAACAGGGCTCCCCGAGTGTTGGGGGGACCCCCCAGGCTGCTGTCACCAGGGCTCAGCAGCACAGAAGCCACGTGGGGCCCTCTGCTTCCCATCCAGGGGGGGCAGACCTGCAAAGGGAACCCCAGGCCTCCTCCTCGTCATGGAGAGTGGCAGCTGGGTACCAGTTTTCTCTGAGATTCCTGCCAGCTCTAAAAGCAATGACTTTTTCTTTTTCTGGGTAGCGTTATTCAGCGGGGTCACCCTTCCGGTGTGACTGCAGAACCCCTGGGGAACCCCTTCCTGTCCCAATCCAAGTCTCCCTACTGCCCAATCCAGAAGATCACCCCTGCCAGTAGGGGCCCCCTTCTTTGAGTTTCTTGTACTAATGCAAACTCCCCAGGGCAGAACAGTGTGGGAGCACATTCCCAGGCCACAGGGCAGAGGCTCTGGACCCCCCAGACATCAGGAATGCTGAGCCCTCCACGGACGGGCTCTTTGATCCTGGCGAGGTTCACGACTTCTCTCAGAGTTCCTTTCCCTCTTTGAAAGTAGGTTTGGGGGCCCTGGCCAGTTGGCTCAGTGGTAGAGTGGCAGTCCAGCATGTGGAAGTTCTAGGCTCAATCCCTGATCAGGGCACACAGGAGATGTGACCGGCTGCTTCTCCATCCCTTCCCCTTACTCTCTCTCTCTCTATCGCTCTTTTCTCTCTCTCCTCCTGCAGCCATGATTCAAACTGTTTGAGCAAGTTGGCCCCAGGTGCTGAGGATAGCTCCATGGCCTCAGCCTCAGGTGCTAAAATAGCTCAGTTGCTGAACAACGGAGCAGCGGCCCAGATGGGCAGAGTATCGCCCCCTAGTGGGCATGCTGGGTGGATCCTGGTCCAGTCACATGTGGGAGTCTGTCTCTGCCTCTCCGCCTCTCACTTAATTAAAAAATGAAAGGAAAGAAAGAAAGAGAGAAAGAGAGAGAGAGAGAGAGAGAGAGAGAGAGAAAGAGAGAGAGAGAGAGGAAGGAAGGAAGGAAGGAAGGAAGGAAAGGGTTTGGGGGAATATTAATATGGAGGTATTATTTTAGGCATTAAATGAGATGATAGAAATAAAAATATTTTTAGCCTGACCAGGCGGTGGCGTAGTGGATAGAGCGTTGTGCTAGGACACAGAGGACCCAGGTTCGAACCCTGAGGTCGCCAGCTTGAGCATGGGCTCATCTGGCCTGAGCAACGCTCACCAGCTTGAGCCCAAGATCACTGGCTTGAGCGAGGGGTCACTCGGTCTGCTGTAGCCCACATCAAGGCACATATGAGAAAGCAATCAATGAGCAACTAAGATGCCGCAACAAAGAATTGATGCTTCTCATCTCTCTCCTTTCCTGTCTGTCTGTCTGTCCCTATCTGTTTCTCTCTCTGTCTCTGTCACACACACAAAACAATTTTTTAAGTAGACATTATTATATAACCATTTTAAATTATCATCAGTCCTACCGAAGTGAATCTGACCACCAGTCCTGATAGAGAAGAGGTTTTCATGAGCATGGCAACAGAGGAACAAGTCTCAAGCGCCCGCGCAGTGCCGGGCACTTCACTGTCCCCGTCTGACCCCTGCCAGGACTCCAGGGGGTATGCTCGTCCCATTTGTCAGTTTAAGAAACTGAGTCTCAGAGAAGTGAAGTATGCTGCCCAGGTCACACCGAAGATCAGTCACCAGCCTGGGATTCAAACTCAGGTGTCTCTGACCCCCAAGTGTTCAACGGATGGAGTGTAGTGGTTGAGTGAGTCTCCTGTCCAAGGGGCCCTGGCTTTGGGACAGGACGGGTGGACACGGGGCCCCTCGGGGGCAGAACGCTTCCATCGCTCGGGGTGGGCTATCACTCGCCCTCGTCTATAGACGAGGGGTTGGTGCTTCCCAGGTTCACCGGGTCTCCAAGTTCTACCAAGTGCTGGAACCAGAATTCAAGTCCGGGTGCGTCTGCTTTCCAACCCTGTGCCCTCCCCACGCTGTAGCCCTGGGAGGCAGGCAGCCCTGGGCTCCCGGGCCACCTTTGCTGTCTCCGATAAAGGACTCTGCCTCTCCGAGCCTCAGTTTCCCCACCTGTAGAGGGCGGGTGAGATCCAGGAGGGCCTAGCAGTGTCAGCAACAGAGGTAAAGTGTTGGGAAAGCGCTGTTGGAAAAGCCGGGCATCCCAGACTGTAGTTTGTCTTTGCCGCGCCTTGCTGTGTGACTTTGGGCAAATCACACCCTCTCTGGGCTGCAGAGCATCAGCCTTCCCAGAGGAACCATGAACAACACCACAGTGGCTCAGCCTCCCTCCTGGAGGGTCTGATTCTGTTGGTCTGGGCTCGGCCAGCACATCTGGACCCTTTGAAGCCCCCGCCCCCCACCCCCCACCCCCCGGGTGTTTGGAAGTGAACTAGGGTTGAAATGACCACGCCGGTTTTCAAATGTGGTCCCGGAGCCAGGATTCGTTAGGAATGCAAACTCTTGGGCCCCACAGAAACCTTCTGAATCAGAAACTTGGGGAGGTGGGGGCCCAGCGATTTTACCAGCACTGCCACCCCCTAAAGGGACTCTGATGTGCCTCCAAGTCTGAGGGCCCCTGAGCTAGAGGATTCGGCCCTAAGAGCCAGCGGTTTTTTTTTTTTGAGATTGTGCCTCAGAGGAAAAAGATTTTTAAAAAATGAGCGAGAGCTGCCCTGGTTGGTTGGCTCAGTGGTAGAGCGTCGGCCTAGCATGCAGGAGTCCCGGGTTCGATTCCCGGCCAGGGCACACAGGAGAAGCGCCCATCTGCTTCTCCACCCCTCCCCCTCTCCTTCCTGTCTGTCTCTCTCTTCCCCTCCCACAGCCAAGGCTCCATTGGAGCAAAGATGGCCCGGGCGCTGGGGATGGCTCCTTAGCCTCTGCCCCAGGCGCTAGAGTGGCTCTGGTCACGACAGAGCGACGCCCCGGAGGGGCAGAGCATCGCCCCCTGGTGGGCAGAGCGTCACCCTCAATGGGCGTGCCGGGTGGATCCCGGTCGGGCGCATGCGGGAGTCTGTCTGACTGTCTCTCCTGGTTTCTAGCTTCAGAAAAATACAAAAAAAAAAGAGCGAGAGCAGACGAAAGCATGGGTGAAATTGGGAAAACAAAGAGAAATGAGAGAAGAGACCCAGAGAATCAAGGGGTACCCGGCTGTGTGGGCACCACAGCCGTAAAATCTGCTGAAAAACTTAAGAGCCTCTGAGGGCATGCTTCTTAAAAATGGGGCGTGTCAGGGACAGGAGCGGAGGGGGCAGCAAAGAATGGAGGTGCTGTGTCTTCCTGGAAAATCAATTTACCAGAAGATGTTGTAGGGGGGGAAGAAGGTTAAATTATTTCATCAGTGAGTAATTGAAAACATGGCTATTAGATGAAAGCAAACAGACATATTCCAGCCCGGAGTGCCACCTGCTTACGTGCTGCTGAGATAAAAGAAAACCCTCTAAGACATTTTATAGTGGCATTCAGGAGCTCCCGTCAGCAGCCTAAGACCCCCAGGGGACAGGTGGGGTTTTTTTTCCTCCCTCTTTGGTGGTTTGATTCGATGAATGACTAGTCCTGACCTTGTGCCAAACCCTCTACTTGACACCCAGGATGTTCCAGTAATGATCAGTCAGCCAAGACTGTGCCCTGGAAAAGCTTACAGCCCAATGGGAGGTGTTGGCTGGCTCGGACATGAATCTGATCGTCACACAAAAGGATGCATAATTACACACCCACCGCGATAAGCGTTTCGAGCACAAAAGGCAGAGGGAAGTCTAAGATCGTCCGAGACAGGGGACCAGACCTAGAGTGAGGTCAGGAAGGCTTCTCGGAGGAGGTGACATTGGACCCAAGCCCTGGAGACAAGCATGAGAGCCTGCTCCAGGGAGCTCTGGAAGCAGTGGGCTGTATCTCTGGTTTCCCTGACTGAAACATTCTTTCTTCTATATGTATTTAAATTCTAAGGCCAGCTCTCTCCAGAGAAACATTTTCTGACCCACACAGAGCACTCCGGCCAGCCTCCGAATGCCCATGTCTCTTTCTTCCAGAACCTTTTAGAATCACTAGTCACTCTCTCTTTCTGTCACTTGAGTCCCACCCTTACGATGCTTTCCATATTTAGCTAATAGCAGCACGAGTTCACTTAGTCATGTTGCTCTATGTTTATTTACGTAAATGTATTTTTAAATAAAGGGAACTTTTATCCAATGCCATTGTAGCAGAACCGGAAATAAGTAAAGCCATCCATATGCCACAAAGGAAAGGTAACTATGCCATAAAAACAAACAAACAAACAAACGGGTAAATAAAAAGTTATACTTGTGACTCCAACTTTGTTACACAAATTGAGCTTGTCAGATGTGAGACCACAACCTTGAAAGAACACACCTGGAAAGCGAATGAATATTCCATTGAGATTCTCCCCTGAGACCCCCCCTATAATTCCTGCCTTTAGAAAACAGATAAGGCCCTGGGTGGGAGCTCAGCTGGTTAGAACCTTGTCCTCATACACCAAGGTCGCAGGTTCAATCCCCAGTCAGGACACAGACAAGAATCTTCAACGAGTGCGTAAATAAGTGGAACAACAAATGGCCGTTTCTCTCTCCCTCTCCCTTCCTCTCTTTCTAAAACATCAATATATATAAAAATTTTTTTAATTAAAAAGCAGACAGATGAAACCCCTCGAGTTGAAGGATGCCGTCCAGGTCTCCGTCTGGAGCCTGCCTATGCCTCCCTTCCCCATTTCCTGGGTGTATACCTCTGCTGTCTTTCTCTTCAGCTTTAAGGCTTCCAGCGAGACTTGCAAAGGGGGGAGCAGTGGGCAGCGGCAACTCCTCCTGTGCTGACCCCCTGACCCTGTCTCCAAAGTCCCCTTTTGTCTGACTTTTCAGCGAGCTAACAGCAGCCCCTCCTTGACTCACCTCTGCCACGGTGTTTTTCGACTTTCTGTGAGTCCATGCCACCCTGCGTGGCTCACTTTTCTTTCTCATGACATTTCTAGAGAGCCAAAGCAGTCTTGCCTAAGCTCCCTCGGATTGCTCTTCTATCCTAAGCTTTTCCTCGGCTTCACTTTATTAAATGAACTCTCAAAACCACCTGGACTCACGCTGTGAAATCTTTTCCCGCACGGAGACAAGGACCCCACGCACTACCAGCGGGCCTGAGTCAGACCGGCTCTGGCCCAGCCCGGTGACATTAGAAGGGTGTAAAAGTATACCAGCCCTCTCTGAGACGTCCTCCTTGACATGTCAGACAGACCCAAGGAGATGTGGGAGGGGACATGTCACCTCTGACTCTCCAGCTGTTCACGGAGCTCCTGAAATAACTCCGTGTTCCATGAATGGCACCGGCATTGCATATATATATATATATAGTTTGTATGTTTCTTGCTTTGTTTTCAGGAGGATGTCAGGAAATGGGGCATGGTAACAAACCTGTAAAATCATCGAGGATAAAAGGTCTCCTACATGCCCCGTGGAACCTTAGGTAAATGTGGAAATGTTTCTTGATCTAGAGGAGCTATTTTAGACTGGCCACGGCCGACAAGAGCTGAGATCTGTTGCACCCTGAACGTCGCCCATGAACTGTGCTCAGTGCTATTCGTGGGGTCTCATTCCCTCCTCCCAATAACCCTGGGCTGGTGGGAGGGTTGTCTTCTCAGTTCTATGGGAGAAGATGCTGGGATTCAACTGAGGGAAAGAGATGGTTGAGGAGGCTCGTCCAGGAACAAAGAGGCAGGGCTGAGCCTGCACCCGAGTCCGGGGCCCGGCCACCTCAGACCGTGGGCACCCGAGTCCGGGGGCTGGCCACCTCAGACCATCTGGGCACCCGAGTCCGGGGCCCGGCCACCTCAGACCATCTGGGCACCCGAGTCCAGGGGTTGGCCACCTCAGACCATCTGGGCACCCGAGTCCGGGGCCCGGCCACCTCAGACCATCTGGGCACCCGAGTCCGGGGGCCGGCCACCTCAGACCGTGGGCACCCGAGTCTGGGAGCCGGCCACCTCAGACCGTGGGCACCCGAGTCCGGGGGCTGGCCACCTCAGACCATGGGCACCCGAGTCTGGGAACCGGCCACCTCAGACCATCTGTGCACCCGAGTCCGGGAACCGGCCACCTCAGACCGTGGGCACCTGAGTCCAGGGGTCAGCCACCTCAGACCGTGGGCACCTGAGTCCAGGAGCCGGCCACCTCAGATTGTGGGCACCCGAGTCCGGGGGCCGGCCACCTCAGACCATCTGGGCACCTGAGTCCAGGAGCCGGCCACCTCAGATTGTGGGCACCCGAGTCCGGGAGCTGGTCAACTCAGACTGTGGGCACCTGAGTCCGGGAGCCGGCCACCTCAGACCATCTGGGCACCCGAGTCCAGGGGTCGGCCACCTCAGACCATCTGGGCACCTGAGTCCAGGGGTCGGCCACCTCAGACCATCTGGGAACCCGAGTCTGGGAGCCGGCCACCTCAGACCGTGGGCACCCGAGTCCGGGGCCCGGCCACCTCAGACCATCTGTGCACCCGAGTCCAGGGGTTGGCCACCTCAAACCATCTGGGAACCCGAGTCTGGGAGCCGGCCACCTCAGACCATCTGGGCACCCGAGTCCGGGAGCCGGCCACCTCAGACCGTGGGCACCCGAGTCCGGGGGTCGGCCACCTCAGACCGTGGGCACCCGAGTCCAGGGGGTCGGCCACCTCAGACCATCTGGGAACCCGAGTCCGGGGGTCGGCCACCTCAGACCATCTGGGCACCCGAGTCCAGGGGTCGGCCACCTCAGACCATCTGGGAACCCGAGTCCGGGGGTCGGCCACCTCAGACCATCTGGGCACCCGAGTCTGGGAGCCGGCCACCTCAGACCGTGGGCACCCGAGTCCGGGGCCCGGCCACCTCAGACCATCTGTGCACCCGAGTCCGGGGCCCGGCCACCTCAGACCGTGGGCACCTGAGTCCAGGGGTCAGCCACCTCAGACCGTGGGCACCTGAGTCCAGGAGCCGGCCACCTCAGATTGTGGGCACCCGAGTCCGGGAGCTGGTCAACTCAGACTGTGGGCACCTGAGTCCGGGAGCCGGCCACCTCAGACCATCTGGGCACCCGAGTCCAGGGGTCGGCCACCTCAGACCATCTGGGAACCCGAGTCCAGGGGTCGGCCACCTCAGACCATCTGGGAACCCGAGTCTGGGAGCCGGCCACCTCAGACCATCTGGGAACTCGAGTCTGGGAGCCGGCCACCTCAGACCATGGGCACCCGAGTCCGGGGGTCGGCCACCTCAGACCGTGGGCACCTGAGTCCAGGAGCCGGCCACCTCAGAGTGTGGGCACCCGAGTCCGGGAGCTGGTCAACTCAGACTGTGGGCACCTGAGTCCGGGAGCCGGCCACCTCAGACCATCTGGGCACCCGAGTCCAGGGGTCGGCCACCTCAGACCATCTGGGCACCCGAGTCCAGGGGTCGGCCACCTCAGACCATCTGGGAACCCGAGTCTGGGAGCCGGCCACCTCAGACCATCTGGGAACTCGAGTCTGGGAGCCGGCCACCTCAGACCATGGGCACCCGAGTCCGGGGGTCGGCCACCTCAGACCGTGGGCACCTGAGTCCAGGAGCCGGCCACCTCAGAGTGTGGGCACCCGAGTCCGGGAGCTGGTCAACTCAGACTGTGGGCACCTGAGTCCGGGAGCCGGCCACCTCAGACCATCTGGGCACCCGAGTCCAGGGGTCGGCCACCTCAGACCATCTGGGCACCCGAGTCCGGGGCCCGGCCACCTCAGACCATCTGGGCACCCGAGTCCAGGGGTCGGCCACCTCAGACCATCTGGGCACCCGAGTCCGGGAGCCAGCCGCCTCAGACCATCTGGGCACCCGAGTCCAGGAGCCGGCCACCTCAGATTGTGGGCACCCGAGTCCGGGAGCTGGTCAACTCAGACCGTGGGAACCCGAGTCCAGGGGTCGGCCACCTCAGACCGTGGGCACCCGAGTCCAGGGCTCAGCCACCTCAGACCGTGGGCACCCGAGTCCGGGGCCCGGCCACCTCAGACCATCTGGGCACCCGAGTCCAGGGGGTCGGCCACCTCAGACCGTGGGCACCCGAGTCCTGGAGCTGGCCACCTCAGACCGTGGGCACTGCAGGGCTGTTCAGGCTTGGGTCCCAAAAGCGTACCCTGATCCACAGTCTCACGTTCGTGGGGGTGGAGATGAGGTCCCATCCCACTGGATACACAGATGTGAAAGGGTGGAGGGAGAGAAAGGGGGCCACGTGCCGAGGACAATCCAGGACTTCAGTAAGACCCATATGAAACTCCCCTCACTGTCCTGCTCCTCCCGGGACCCTCTGTCTGCTCCGTGGGGCTCAGACACCCATATGAAACTCCCCTCACCTGTGCTGCTCCTCCCGGGGGGCTCAGACACCCGTGTGAAACTCCCCTCACCTGTGCTGCTCCTCCCAGACCCCCTGTCTGCCCCGGGGGGCTCAGACACCCGTATGAAACTCCCCTCACCTGTGCTGCTCCTCCCGGACTCCTGTCTGCTCCGTGGGGCTCAGACACCCGTATGAAACTCCCCTCACCGCCCTGCTCCTCCCGGGACCCTCTGTCTGCCCCGGGGGGCTCAGACACCCGTATGAAACTCCCCTCACCGCCCTGCTCCTCCCGGGACCCTCTGTCTGCCCCGGGGGGCTCAGACACCCGTATGAAACTCCCCTCACCTGTGCTGCTCCTGCCGGACCCTCTGTCTGCCCCGTGGGGCTCAGACACCCGTATGAAACTCCCCTCACCTGTGCTGCTCCTCCCAGACCCCCTGTCTGCCCCGTGGGGCTCAGACACCCGTATGAAACTCCCCTCACCTGTGCTGCTCCTGCCGGACCCTCTGTCTGCCCCGGAGGGCTCAGACACCCGTATGAAACTCCCCTCACCGCCCTGCTCCTCCCAGACCCCCTGTCTGCTCCATGGGGCTCAGACACCCGTATGAAACTCCCCTCACCTGTGCTGCTCCTCCCGTGGGGCTCAGACACCCGTATGAAACTCCCCTCACCTGTGCTGCTCCTCCCGTGGGGCTCAGACACCCGTATGAAACTCCCCTCACCTGTGCTGCTCCTCCCGTGGGGCTCAGACACCCGTATGAAACTCCCCTCACCTGTGCTGCTCCTCCCGGGGGGCTCAGACACCCGTATGAAACTCCCCTCACCTGTGCTGCTCCTCCCGTGGGGCTCAGACACCCGTATGAAACTCCCCTCACCTGTGCTGCTCCTCCCGGACTCCTGTCTGCCCCGTGGGGCTCAGACACCCGTATGAAACTCCCCTCACCTGTCCTGCTCCTCCCGGACCCTCTGTCTGCCCCGTGGGGCTCAGACACCCGTATGAAACTCCCCTCACCTGTGCTGCTCCTCCCGGGCCCCTGTCTGCCCCGTGGGGCTCAGACACTGGATTTGTGCCCCTCCCACCGCCGCCACGGTGATCTGCACCTATTTATGGCCCACACTCAGGACTGTCAAACCGTTGAGCTTCATTCTGAAGGCATTGATGTGGTTCAAAATGCAGAAGCGATGCCAGGTGTCCAGCACCAACTCCCACCCTCCTTACCGACCAGGCCCCCTCCCAGAGACACCACCACTGCAACGGTCTAAATGCAGGCAACCCCCCCCACCTCCCCAAATTCACATGCCGGGATCCTCACCCCCTTATAAACGGTGTTGGAAGGTAGTTGAGTCACGAGGGTGGAGTCCTGATGAATAGGATTAGTGCCTTGATAAGAAAGACCCCCAGGGGGCTCCCCCCTTCCCCCCACCCTGCGAGGACACAGAGAGAAAGCCCCGTTTATGAACCAGAGAGAGGACCGTCGCCAGCAGGTGGCCAGGCTGGTGCTCTGACCTCAGATTCCAGCCTCCAGAACCGTGTGTTGTTTATTAGCCGAGTGGTCCATGGAGTTGTTTTGTTTTGGGGTTTTTTTGTTTTTTTGTTTTTTTGTTTTTTGTTTTTACAGCAACATGAGCAGACTAAGACAGCAACTGTCACTCTTTTGTGTGTCTTTCCAGAAAAAGTCTACTCATATGTAAGCAAACCCCCCCACACACACACACACACACACACACACACACACACACACACACCCTATTTAAACACAAATGGGAGCATATTTGACCATGTTCTGCCACTTGACTTTAGAACTTAACAATGGACCTTAAAGCTTGTTCAGAACATGAAGCACTTCCTCACCTTCAAAGGTCACTTTCTAGTCGCTTGCCCCATCTGCCAACCAGTTGATGGACGCTTAAGGGGTTCCTAATCTTTTGATATTGCAAACGATACAGCACTAATAATCTTCTGATGCTACTACAAATGATGGAACGTCTTTCTTTCCAAAAAACCTGTTTTTAAAAAGTTCTCTCCCATCTGAAGCCATAGGTATGAAATCACAGCTTGGGACAGATGAATCCTATATTTTTCTAATTCACATTAATAGAAAGAGATAATAATACATCTGTAACCATGTAAACAAAAGTGCTTGCCTGTGTCACACCTGTCACAATTTTCCTGTGCCCTGTAGTCACCGGTGGCCTCTCAGACATTCCAAACATCTTGACCGGGCACATGGGGGCCTTCAGGAGCTGCTCCTTCTCTCTAAATTTATTTTTCAGACCCCCTGCGCTCCAGTCTTGTGGAATCGTGCTGTTTCAGGTTCATGCCCAGCTTGGTCTTGCCCCAGTGACGGTGCCTGTGCTCTTGCTCTACCCAGAGTGGAATCTGCACCTTGCTCCCTGGAGAACTTCAAGTTCTGCCTTCAAGTCACAGTCCAAGTTCTCGCCCTCCAGGAAGCCCTCGGGGCTTTCTTCCTCCCAAGTCTGCCTCCACACATCTCACGCACGCTTCTAGCGCTCAGTGCACTTAGCCCGGTGTGAAGAGTGGTGAAGAAAGTAGGGTGTGAACTGGGTTGGTTGTCTGGGTTCAAATCCCAGCTCTACTGCTTACTAGAGGCTTGACCTTGAGCAAATTGCTAAATCTCTTCTGGGGGGGGGGATTTTACCATCTGTCATTTTCCCCTCCCCAACTTCCCACCGTGACAATGACATCTACCTAGGAGGGGCTACAGCAGGGGTCGGGAACCTATGGGTCGCGAGTCAGATGTGACTCTTTTGATGGCTGCATCTGGTTCGCAGACAAATCTTTAATAAAAATAATAATAACGTTAAAAATATAAAACATCCTCATGTATTAGAATCCATTCATTTCCTACCGCTCATGTTCATGGTTGCGGGTGGCTGGAGCCAATCACAGCTGTCCTCCGGGACAACACCAGATTTTTATTGGATAATGCGTCACATACACGGGTCTCTCACGGAATTACCTTTTAAAACATGTGGCGTTCATGGCGTTCAGCCAGAGAGGTCCCGACCCCTGGGTTACAGTGAGGAGTCAGACGGGTTCAGCAGGGTGCACGCAGAGAGGTCCCGACCCCTGGGTTACAGTGAGGAGTCAGACGGGTTCAGCAGGGTGCACGCACCGTAAACGTTCACTGTTGCTGTTTCCAGTGCAGCTGGGGCTCCTCCGCCCCATTACTCGCTCTCTTTAGCTTCTGGGCTCTTTATCTGCAAGTCCGGCCAGGCCCGCCGTCTCCAGCACAGACTCGCTTCTGGACGCCCCGCGCCTCGTCCACGGCGCCAGTGGAGCGTGAGCAGCCGTCCTTCTCCACCTGGACGCCCCCCTGACAGCCTCCACCGGCCGGCCACAGCCCCTCCAGCCTGTGCGGAGCAGGGGGGTCCTCTGAGGTGGCCATCAGACCGGTCCTATCCTGCTCTGACCCTTTTGCTAGTTTTCCATTGTTCTTAGAACAGCCCCCCATGTCCCTGCTGTAGCAGGGGGCTCGTGTGCTCTGGCCCCCGCCTCCCTCTTCTCGGTCACCCCGCCCTTCCTCATCACACTGGCTTCCTTGCCGTTGGCTCCGGGGTACCTGGAGCAAGTCCCCACCCCCAAAGCTCTGCAGCCCTCCGTTCCCTCGACCAACCTGCTCAGCCCTGCCCCCCCTCTGCACTGCCTCACGGCTCTCTGGCTTCATTCAGGTGGCTGGACGCTGGACCACACACTTCTCAGACTCTCCCTGGCCTCATCCCAAGGGTCAGTCGCCATCTCTCTGCAGCCCTTCCCTGTTCCTTACATCTGTGTCTGCCTGTGGGTCCCGCTGAAATACCCAATCCATAAAAAACAAGGTGTCTGATTCCCCGCGGTCCCCCCAGTCCCCAAGCTGGGCCCTGGCACCCAGCAGGTGCTCGGTAGATATTTGCAGGGATGGGTTGGCAGACACAGGACGGCGCTGCCTAGCGGCCCACAGATTGTGTCGTTAGGTCTGGAGACCTCCGGAGAGGACCAGGAAGAACGAGAGGGAAAGGAAGGGGGGACGTGTGTTTCGTTTCCACGTCCCTCTCCTGAGGTGGAGTCTCGACGGCGTAAACGTTTCCCGTGCATATTGGCGGTTCCGCGAGGCTTCCATCAGCTGCCTCAGTTCCAAAGGCTCCGCCCGGCGAGGGGATTGACCTCCAGGTGAAAACCGCAGGGGCTGGACCCTCTCAGCCCCCCGAGAAAGAGAACCGACCAGTCAGTGCAGTTCTCCTGAAAGGATCTTCTGGAACATAAAATCAAACTTGCTCTTAGGGTGTAATTTTGGCTTCAAAAGTCAAGCTCTGGTGTTCCGACTGAACAAAGCCCATTAGAAAGAGGGAGAGAGATACCAGCTGAATGCAGCGGTCTCCGAGCTCTGAGTCAATCACCTCTCTCTCTCTCTCTCTCTCTCTCTCTGTCTCTCTCTCTCTCTGTCTGTCTCTGTCTCTCTGTGTCTCTTTCTCTGTCTCTCTCTCTGTCTCTCCCTGTCTCTCTCTGTCTCTCTGTCTCTCTCTCTGTCTCTGTCTCTCTCTGTCTCTGTCTGTCTCTCCCTCTCTGTCTCTCTCTGTCTCTCTCTCTGTCTCTGTCTCTCTCTGTCTCTTTCTCTCTCTGTCTGTCTGTCTCTTTGTCTCTGTCTCTCTGTGTCTCTTTCTCTCTCTCTGTCTCTCTCTCTGTCTCTCTCTGTCTCTTTCTCTCTCTCTGTCTCTGTGTCTCTATGTCTCTCTCTGTCTCTGTCTCTCTGTGTCTCTTTCTCTGTCTCTCTGTCTCTCCCTGTCTCTCTGTCTCTCTCTCTGTCTCTGTCTCTCTCTGTCTCTTTCTCTGTCTGTCTCTGTCTCTTTGTCTCTGTCTCTCTCTGTCTCTCTGTCTCTTTCTCTCTCTCTGTCTCTCTCTCTCTGTCTCTCTCTGTCCCTTTCTCTTTCTCTCTCTCTCTCTCCTCTCTCTCTCTCTCTCCTCTCTCTCTCTCTCTCTCTCTCTCTCTCTCTCTCTCTCTCTCTCTCGGCTGGCTCCAGCCTCCCTGCAGAGAGAGGGCTCGGAGAACGATCAGTCAAGAGGGCAGATTTCTGTTGTCATTTGGAAATAACATTCAGCCGAGCGAAAGGGAACCCCTGCTGCCCTGCAGGTCGACGGGGCTGAGGTGACCCACGTGCAGAAGCTGACGGACATGGGGATCCTGCTGGCCTCGAGGGGACCCGGACACCCCAGCTTCGGGGCTCTGGGGACAAAGTGAGGCACAGGCGGGGGGGGGGCAAGGCCACAGGTGACTCGTGTCAGCCCAGCAGGCAGTGTGGCTTCTCACCGGTGGGGGGGGGGGGGCGACCGCATCTCGGTCTCCATCCCACACCCATCGCCTTCTAGCTAAGCGTTCTCAGGGAGGTCAGTAAGTTTCTCCGTGCTGTAGTTTCCTCGACTGCAAGGTGGGATGACATGTACCAGTCTGTATTTCATAAAGCGTCGGGCTTTCATGAGATCATTCACATCAAACACTGAACATGGTCCGGGCCCCAGTGAACGTGAGCGAGCCAAGCCAGCAGGTTCCCGGGGAGGAAGAGGGTCCCGTGAGGGGGAGAGAGCAAGGGACCCCGAGGGTCCCGTGAGGGGGAGAGAGCAAGGGACCCCGAGGGTCCCGTGAGGGGGAGAGAGCAAGGGACCCCGAGTGTCCCGTGAGGGGGAGAGAGCAAGGGACCCCGAGTGTCCCGTGAGGGGGAGAGAGCAAGGGACCCCGAGTGTCCCGTGAGGGGGAGAGAGCAAGGCTGCTGGGCTCCGTGGGAGGCTGGGGGGTGGGGGCAGCGACTCGAGGGACCCCGAGTGTCCCGTGAGGGGGAGAGAGCAAGGGACCCCGAGGGTCCCGTGAGGGGGAGAGAGCAAGGCTGCTGGGCTCCGTGGGAGGCTGGGGGGTGGGGGCAGCGACTCGAGGGACCCCGAGTGTCCCGTGAGGGGGAGAGAGCAAGGGACCCCGAGGGTCCCGTGAGGGGGAGAGAGCAAGGGACCCCGAGTGTCCCGTGAGGGGGAGAGAGCAAGGCTGCTGGGCTCCGTGGGAGGCAGGGGGGTGGGGGCAGCTACTCGAGGGACCCCGAGTGTCCCGTGAGGGGGAGAGAGCAAGGGACCCCGAGTGTCCCGTGAGGGGGAGAGAGCAAGGCTGCCGGGCTCCATGGGAGGCAGGGGGGTGGGGGCAGCGACTCGAGGGACCCCGAGTGTCCCGTGAGGGGGAGAGAGCAAGGGACCCCGAGTGTCCCGTGAGGGGGAGAGAGCAAGGCTGCTGGGCTCCGTGGGAGGCAGGGGGGTGGGGGCAGCTACTCGAGGGACCCCGAGTGTCCCCCCGAGTGTCCTGTGAGGGGGAGAGAGCAAGGCTGCTGGGCTCCGTGGGAGGCAGGGGGGTGGGGGCAGCTAGTCGAGGGACCCCAAGTGTCCCCCCGAGTGTCCCGTGAGGGGGAGAGAGCAAGGCTGCTGGGCTCCGTGGGAGGCAGGGGGGTGGGGGCAGCTACTCGAGGGACCCGAGTCGCGTCATGTGAGCAGAAGAATTTCCGGGGCTTTGGCGCATGGCCTTGTGTGTGTGTTTGTGTCTGGTGAGCTATAAATTTTAAGCACTCTGAGGACAGGAACCACGGTTTTTCTTCTTTGTACCCATTGTACTGACCCCCCCCCCACTAAGTAGGCCATTGAGCCAGGGCTGGAAACCACCCGGCCTGCAAGGTCCAGGGGTGCCGTTCCCACACTCTGCCCCGTCGGGAAGATCGATGACGGGTTTTGCTGGGAAGCTGAGCTGCGGATCCTCTGAAAAGGCTGAACATTTACTTTCGATGAGCCGATCAATCCACCTTTTTCCAGACCGGGCTTGGAGTTCATGATAAGCACTGTGTGTGTGTGTGTGTGTGTGTTTCTGAAGCTGGAAATGGGGAGAGACAGTCAGACAGACTCCCACATGCGCCCGACCGGGATCCACCCGGCACGCCCACCAGGGGCAACGCTCTGCCCACCAGGGGGCGATGCTCTGCCCATCCTGGGCATCGCCATATTGCGACCAGAGCCACTCTAGCGCCTGGGGCAGAGGCCAAGGAGCCATCCCCAGCGCCCGGGCCATCTTTGCTCCAATGGAGCCTCGGCTGCGGGAGGGGGAGAGAGAGACAGAGAGGAAGGAGAGGGGGAGGGTGGAGGAACAAATGGGCGCTTCTCCTATGTGCCCTGGCCGGGAATCGAACCCGGGTCCCCCGCACTCCAGGCCGACGCTCTACCGCTGAGCCAACCGGCCAGGGCCTGATAAGCACTTTTAACAGTGAGATGAAGAAGATATTACAAATGGAGAAACAGATTTAAAAAAAAAGAGAGAGAGAGAGAGAAAGAGAGGTAAATTTACTTTTCTACGTTCACACACCTGGTAGGAAATGTATAACTTTTCAGCTTTGAACTTGGGTCTTTCTAAATCCAAACGCACGCACCTGTCTCTGGAGATGGGGATGCTGGGTGGTGGGTAAGGAGACTTGTCTGGGGGGCGAGGGTTCTGTGGGGGGTCTGCTCTACAGACAGCCCTCCCAGACGGAAGGCCACATTCTGGGGTGACGGCTCAGCCGTTCTGAGATTCGGCGCCATCTTGGTGGGCTTGGTTCCGTGGGAAAACCAAGGGAAACCCAACCCTCGTCCTCACTCTGCCCCTCTTTCCTCCTCTGAGGGGCAGGGAGCTTGTCACAAAAGCCTTAGTCCTGGCCCTGGTCGGTTGGCTCAGCGGTAGAGCGTCGGCCTGGCGTGCGGGGGACCCGGGTTCGATTCCCGGCCAGGGCACATAGGAGAAGCGCCCATTTGCTTCTCCACCCCCCCCCCCCTCCTTCCTCTCTGTCTCTCTCTTCCCCTCCCGCAGCCAAGGCTCCATTGGAGCAAAGATGGCCTGGGCGCTGGGGATGGCTCCTTGGCCTCTGCCCCAGGCGCTAGAGTGGCTCTGGGAGGGGCAGAGCATCGCCCCCTGGTGGGCAGAGCGTCGCCCCTGGTGGGCATGCCGGGTGGATCCCGGTCGGGCGCATGCGGGAGTCTGTCTGACTGTCTCTCCCGTTTCCAGCTTCAGAAAAATACAAAAAAAAAAAAAAAAAAAGCCTTCGTCCTCACTGTGCTCCTTGCCCAAGCCGACACACAGGGACCCAACGGGGACGTCGCCTTCGCAGCTCAGAACTCACGGCTGCTGGGGGGAGCGGGAAGGCCTGCTCTCTGGGCAGTGACACCGGACGCAGCCCAAGGACGCTGCTCCCCTTCTGGTCCCTCAGCTCCCGCAGTCGCCACAACTTCCTCCCTCCCCGCTCTCATCTCCTCCGAGAGAATCAATACTTTCATCTTGCTTAAGCCAAAATTCACATTTAAGTCCCCGTGACCTCATAAACTATGTCTTGCCCGTCCGCCCTAGACTGACCGAGTATATTATCGCGTTTTGCGTTGTTGTTGTTTTTCCGTAACGATCTATCTTAATCCAATATTGCTTCATCCCCGTCAAGGGTCCTTGAGAGGTTATCCTTGTAAGAACGCTTCTCGAGGGCTTGCAAGTTTCTCCCCTGTCCCCTGGAGAATTTTGGAGATGATGACTACAACTGACTGAGCCCCTGCTACTCACGGTGCGTCTTACACAGCGACACCTTCAGTTTGGTTGCGAAAACAGAGACCCTCAAATCACTGTGGTTAAAGATCTTACTTTTCTCTCATTTAACCATCTAAGAGGAAGCTGTCCCGGGGTGGGCGGGGAGGGGGGGGGGCAAGGAGCTCTGGGATGTCAGACATCCTGGGGCCTATCTGTCTGGCCGCTCTGCCATCTTTTGGTGTTGTCCTCATTCACGTGTCCATTGCTACATTCCAGCCAGCTAGACATAGAAGTGAAGAAAGAGAATGCCCCTTTTCTCTGAAGACACAAACGTACAGATGGCATTTTCTCCATTAACCAGAATTGAGCTGACTACGCCCAGCGACAAGGGAGGCTGGGAAATGTAGTCTCTAAGCCAGCCGGCATAAACCCTGCTAGAAATCAGAGGCTCTGTTGCAACAGAAGAAGAGGATAATGGATTAATTAGGGCACCACCAGCCCGTGATGTGCCAGGCACGGTGGTTTAAATGAAACCAGGCCCCAGGATGTTTGGACCTATGATCAGGCTGAACATCAAACGCTTTGAGAGAGAGGTACAGGCACACCTTTCTGGGAGGGGGGGGGGGTCCATGCCTCAATTCCAACTTTACATGCTATGAAATAACCAAAAGATGGGGTGTGGGGTTGTTCTCTCTGTGGGGGGCCTGGACAGATCATATTATGGGTAGGATGGGGCGCCCTCTACAAAGAAAGGGTGTTCCCACTAGCCACCTCCTGGGAGGTGGTCAAGCCTAGAGGACGAAAGAGAGACTCTGAAATAGACCTTAAAGGGGAGGAATGCAAAAATCATCTCCTCTCTCTCTGACCTGGAGTTCAGCTGGGTCTGGATCCCACAGTGTAGAGATGCCTGGAGTTTTTCCGGCGAGGGAAGGAGGAAGGTCAGGCCCAGCCGTGGAGAAGCAGGTTGGAAGGGAGAGAGAGAGAGAGAGAGAGACAGAGAGAGAGAGAGCTGGAGCACATTTGGACCGATTCAGTCATTGTAAATTATCCTGTTTGCCTCTTTCCAACTAGTCCCAGATTGTCCATACTAAAAGTCTGTGGATAGCTCTCTGTTTGGTCTCTGTTCTAACGTGAAGGCAGAGTGCCTGCCCTGCACTTAGGAGGTAGGAGACAAGCCACTCTGGCCTCCCTTCAACCCCTCAGATATGCCCCGTGGCTTTCTGCCTCAGTGCCTTTGCACTCACCTTCCTTCTGCGTGGAATGTCTGTCCTCACCATCTTCGCCCGTCTGCTCCGACTCACCTTGAGCTATCATCCCCTTGCTCAAGAAAACCCTCCCAGACTCTTCTAACCCTCACCACCACCCCAGACGCAGTAAGTTCTCTCTGGTACTCTCTCACAAATTCTTAATTAGTATATGCATGGATTGTAATGATATATTTATTGATGGGGCTGTCTGACCAGTATTTTACTCGTCTCCTAGACGCTAAGGACCACAAGGGCAGGTGCCAAGGACAGTGCCTGGCACATCGTAGGAGCTTGGCGAGTATCTGTCGGATGAATATGACTGCTGCCCCCCTCCTGAGGCCACAGTAATGCAGGGTCCTCAGCAGAGGACAGCTCTGACCACCGGCGTGTTGACCCTCAAGGAGCTTTGGCGAGGAAGCAGCGTCACGGAGCCGTGGGGAGGAGGTGGGGAGGAGAACGTGGGCTGGTTCAGAAGGGTCCCCCGAGAGCCTCTCGGACACACTCAGGAGACACTGTGGGCATGAGAGGGTTAACACGATGTCGTCTCGTTTCTCCTTATTGGGATTCTACACACGGGAGTGACGTTGCCTAATCTGGACCCATCCTACGGGACAATTATTTTTTTTTCATCTCTAATTAGCAGATGTGAAAACTGAGGCTCAGAGTGTTGAAGAGCCAGCCAAGGTCACACAGTGAGGACATAAAGTCTGGATTTGAACCCAGGTCTGGCCATCCTACGGCTTCCGTTTGCTTCCCTGAGAGACAGACGGACACGGGAAAAACCCACAAAGTCACGTCACTGGAATGACTTTCATGACAAATGTTTCTCGTTTATAGCCGCTCTAGGGCGACTTTTTTTTTTTCTTTTCTTTTCCCTGCCTGAACGTCTTCTTGGCTGAGTGCTCGCAGGCCGTTCCCTGAGAGACTGCTATTTAAACTTGACACTCACGACGTTTCATGAAGCTTGGTGTGAGCGATGGCCCTGGCTTCTGCAATCAGACTCCTGTTTCCAAAGCCGTGAAGACTGCCGTTGGGTCTCGCCTGAAATAGCCGCCCCTCCCGTCTACACTGGAGCTTCCCTCTCTTGACTCACGTAACGACTGTGCTCTGGGACCCTGGCCTGGAACACAGCCGTCTGTCTCTGCCCCCTCAAGGGCCACATCCTCGATGGAAAAACGCTCCAGTGGGCCAGCCTTTCCGAAGGGCAGTCTGGGTTTGGTGTCTCCGAGACTTCTAAACTGTGTGTCTCTGTCATCCAGCATTTCCACTCCAGGGCGTTATCTCAAGAAGAAAAAGTCAGACGTCTGGGCGAAGATGTCCGATCAAGGAGATCTCCTGGCGGAACTGTTTGCAACAGTAAAAACATGGAAACGACTAAATACCCAATAATAAGGGGTGGATAAAATAAATGCAAATACATCTACACAATCCTTCGTCATGCAGTCATTAAAAATACCCATCAAGAGGGAACCAAGGTGGTGGTGGAGGAGGAGCAGGTGAATGTGACAGTCACCTCCTCCCAGGACCAAACTGGAATGACAACTGCGTTCTAGAAGGATCGTCCCAAATAACCAGCTGAAGGGAAGTCTTAGCACCAAGGTATCAGAGAGCAAGCAACGCCCAGACCGGCAGGAAGGGCAGAAACGAGGAAAGGGCTGCCGGACCTGCTCCTCTGGGCGCTGGCTGAGGTGTGGGAGAGGTAGCTCAGCTTCTGGGGGGTTCCCCCTGAGAAGGGAGGGGCGTTGACCCCCAGCTGGGCTCCCCCAACCCAGAGCACTAGAGCCCGGAAGAGGTGCCCACATAACAGCCGTCTGAGGGGAGCAGCAGAGTTTCTGTCCTCTGGGGAGAGACGGGGGCGGGGGGTCCACTGGGGACACGGCACCCTCCTCACAGCTTCTGTGGAGCCCCACAGCCCGGGCTCTGGTGGAGGGAGAGCTGGCTGGACGATGGCCCCATGAGGGGAGTCTGGGGTCTGTGTCTCTGGGAGAGATGAGGAGGGAAGAGCCACCAGGACCCCTCAGAGGGGCCGTCCTCCCACCCTGCGGACACCATCTCTCTCAATAGAGCAGCCTACCCTGCATGGCACCAGCGGGGGGGGGGGCAATGGCCCCAGGACTTCTTTTGTCATCCCCCCCCCCCCCCCCCGCAGAGCTTGGGCAAGGAGTCCGCTGCCTTGGCAAGGGTCCAGATGTCTCGGCCGACTCCCGGGTTGTCAGTGACTGAGTTGTCCGGTTTGGGGTCCAGGGCCACCCCCTCTGCTTTCTGGTGAACCTGAGTGGCGTGTCCCCCTCCATGGAGCTTTGAGAGAACCCTCTTCTTGGCTACTGGCCAACCCACCCTCCTGGCTGCAGGAGCCCCACTCACCCAACTCCTCGTGGCTCTGCCCGCCGTGGCGGCGGCAGAATCCCGGCCAGACTGAGTCGTGTGGCTCTGGGGCAAAGGGCAGCACCCACCACCTTCCCTGCAGCCTGACAGGGGGTCCACCAGCCACGTCCTGCCAGCCCCCCCGGAGACTCTCCCTCAGTGACTGACCCTCCCAGGCACCTGCCCCCACAGGGGGTCCACCAGCCACGTCCTGCCAGCCCCTCCGGAGACTCTCCCTCAGTGACTGACCCTCCCAGGCACCTGCCCCCACAGGGGACCCACCAGCCACGTCCTGCCAGCCCCCCCGGAGGCTCTCCCTCAGTGACTGACCCTCCCAGGCACCTGCCCCCACAGGGGACCCACCTGCCACGTCCTGCCAGCCCCCCCGGAGACTCTCCCTCAGTGACTGACCCTCACAGGCACCTGCCCCCACAGGGGTCCACCAGCCACGTCCTGCCAGCCCCCCCGGAGACTCTCCCTCAGTGACTGACCCTCCCAGGCACCTGCCCCCACAGGGGACCCACCAGCCACGTCCTGCCAGCCCCTCCGGAGACTCTCTCTCAGGGACTGACCCTCACAGGCACCTGCCCCCACAGGGGGTCCACCAGCCACGTCCTGCCAGCCCCTCCGGAGACTCTCTCTCAGTGACTGACCCTCACAGGCACCTGCCCCCACAGGGGGTCCACCAGCCACGTCCTGCCAGCCCCTCCGGAGGCTCTCCCTCAGTGACTGACCCCCACAGGCAGCCAGCGGCCACAGACAGGCAGGGGCAGATCTTGGGGTACCGTGGGCCTCCTGCTGACCTTGTTCCTGGTCTGAGTGCTGGTGGGAGCCGGCCTCGGGGCACCACATGGTCCTTCCCACCCTCACCCAGGCCCGGCGACAGCGGCCACATGCTGTGGAACGTCTGTAGCTCCAGACAGCTCGCTGAGGAGCGGTCACGGGTAGCATCTTCACACGGGTCCCCAGGGTCCCTCCCAAGAGGCCCAGAACCAACACAACCAGTGGCCAGCTTCAGACAACATCGGAGCACGGTCCAGGGAGCGTCCCAAGCAGCATAGCCCCAGCGGCTCACCAGGCACCAAACCCAGCGAGCGAGTTCCGCTCCCTGCGGTCAGCACCAGCAGAGCAGCTTGCCCACGCTGGTCTGGGCAGAGCCCCACAGCCGGCCGGCCAGCTCCCAGGCACGATGAGCCAATAACAATCAAGATTCAGTGAGAACAGGGGCATCCACAACCCCCCCCCCCCAAGAGACATTCCTGGAGCACCGGGCTCAGGTGACACCAAGGAGTCGGCACTGCTGGACCCAACAGAACAACGATGACACCGGGCCACCCTGTGAAGACCGGGAGTTGTAGTCGAGCCACCTGATACAAAGAAACAGACACAAGGCAGCAGCCAAAGTGGGGAGAAAAAGGAACAGACCCCACATGACAGAGCAGGAGAAATCTTCAGGAAAAGAGCTAAGTGAAACCGAGGGGAGCCATGTCTCAGATGCAGAGTTTAAAGTAAAAAAAAAAAAAAAATGGTTATACAGATGCTCAAGAAACATAGTGAGAACTTCCACAAAGAACCAGCCAGCCTAAAATAAGGGGGACATAGAAACCATAAATAAGGAATAGTCCTCAATGAGGAATACGATATCTGACATCCAGAACACACTGGCGGGAACACACAGCAGGTTAGGTGAAGCGAGGGGTTCAGTCAGCCGTTTGAAAGACAAGATGGGGAAAAAAAATACCCAATCAGAGCAGAAGAAAAGAAAAGAAAGTTAAAAAGATTGAGCATTGCTTTTTTTTTTTTTTTTTTGTATTTTTCTGAAGCTGGAAACGGAGAGAGACAGTCAGACAGACTCCCGCATGCGCCCGACCGGGATCCACCCGGCACACCCACCAGGGGGCGATGCTCTGCCCCTCCGGGCGTCGCTCTGCCACGACCAGAGCCACTCTAGCGCCTGGGGCAGAGGCCAAGGAGCCATCCCCAGCGCCTGGGCCATCTTTGCTCCAATGGAGCCTCAGCTGCAGGAGGGGAAGAGAGAGACAGAGAGGAAGGAGGGGGGGGGGGTTGGAGAAGCAAATGGGCGCTTCTCCTATGTGCCCTGGCCAGGAATCGAACCCGGGTCCCCCGCACGCCAGGCCGACGCTCTACCGCTGAGCCAACCGGCCAGGGCCGAGCATTGCTTTGAAGGGGCCTCTGGGACAACATGAAGCCCAACATCCACGTCAGAGGGGACCAGAAGGAGAGAGAAAAAAGCAGAGGATGGAGAACCAACCTGCGTGAAGAAATGATGACTGGACCCTGGCCGGACGGTGCTCAGTGGGGAGAGGGTCAGCCCGGCACACGAACGTCCCAGGTTTGATCCCCGGTCAGGACACACAAGAGAAGAGGCCATCTGCTTCTCTCCCCACCCTCTCCCCCTTCTCTCCCTCTTCCCTTCCCACAGCCAGTGGTTCCATTGGTTCAAGCATCGGCCCCGGGCGCTGAGGATGGCTCGGTCGGTCTGAGCGTGTGTCAGTCTCAGGTGTTAAAAATAGCTTGGTTGATTCAAGCGTCAGCCTAGACAGGGTTGCCAGGTGGATCCCGGTTGGGGCACAGGCGGGAAATTGTTCATCTCCCCTCCTCATACTTAAAATAAATAAATAAAAAGGAATGACCCTCCCCCTCACACACACACACCAGCACCACCTGAGCCTTCTCCAGGTCTCTTCGCTGCCCGAGTGCTGAGTCATGACCCTTTAGAGTTTAGACTCTGCAAAGCCTCCACATGGTGATCAAACGTTTTCCTGGCTTTCAGACTTCCAGGCCAGACGCCTGGGCTGTGTTCTGGCGCAGCGCTGGCCCGCCTGTGATTGACGGAGTTGGACGCCGTCCCCCTCTCTTACCTTGCAGTCATTTCCTCGAGCACTTGATTCCAGGCAAGAAGTACGACGTTATTGATCTGCTCTGCTCTGCTCACCCCCGGCCTCCTCGGCAAGAGCAGGAGTCTTTATGGCTTCAATAATTTCCTGTCGTGCAGAGGACTCTTTTATATTTTTGCTTGGCATTTTGCAACGCTGTAAATTTTTTATGAGCCTGAGGTTTAAGTTTTGTCCCCTTGCGCTCCTAGCCTGATTAGGGTGGCTGCTGGTGCTCTAAGAAAGAATCTGAGCCTTCTGTACCCATTCTTATCTGGAGAGAGAGAGAGAGAGAGAGAGAGAGAGAGAGAGAGAGAGAATATAAGATTCTAGAGCTTTTTAAGTTCTATACTTCTTTCTGCTGTAAAGAGAGGGAGGAAACAGCTCCGAAGGTGTGGTCAGTTGCCTAAAATAACAAAAGCAAAGAGTGGCAAATGCTCTTTGGCTTCTGAGGTGGTCATTGATGCTGTTCACCAATATGATGCTTCTCTTTCTCCTGGGTACAAAACAAGTGAGCGCCCTTCTCTGCCACCAAACGGGGAAGGTGGGGAGCATATGACTTGCAGTGGCCAATGAAATGCGGGTGGACGCGAGCGGTGTCACTTTTAGCTGTGCCCCTTGAACAGAAGGTGCCCGATTTATCACATCCATCCCACCTCCAGATGGTGCCCGATTTATCACATCCATCCCACCTCCAGATGGTGGAGGTCCCATCCACCTGCATTAAGAGCAGTGACCCAAGAATGACATGCAGTATGAGAAGAAAAAAAAAAAGTCTTCATCAGTTGAAGCACTAAGATTTGGGATTGTTTGTTACTACACATAACCTCATTATTCCTGACAGATACCATCTCTAATTTCAGACCTTCCCAGGTAAGGTCATTTGGAAATCTTGAAGAGAGTTTTGTCTGGATAATCTGGAAGATTTGGACAGAAAGAGAAGCTGAAAGTGCAGTTGCTTTAATATCACAGATTTCCCACCTACAGTTTTGTTTAGATCGAGAGCTGACAAAGCTGTGGAACTAGGAGAAGTCCAATTCATTAGGGAAATGTTCAAATTCTTTCACAACTTGACCTCAAGCTTCCTTTCCAGCACTCAACTCTCAAAATCCGGCCGGGGACACTACGCTTTAACCTCATGCACCTCTTTCTCTGCACGTATAAGCTATTGTTTCCATTTGCACAATGGACACAACAAGTATCTATCGAGTTCCAGTTCGTTCAAAACACATTATGGACCTCAGGAGGATCAAACCTACTTCTCATTCTCTGAATGTTTGTTTTTCCACAACTCACCAGGTTTCTTTTCAACACAGTACATTTTATTCGTGTGTCAAAATCCAGATCAAAATACCCTCTGTTAAGAAGGCTCATCTGACACCTCTTTCTTCCAAAGAACTTTTAGCTCTTCTTCTGTGTGTTTATAGCATTTTAAGTGAATTTCTTTTACCTGAGAAGTATATGGGACCCTACTTACAGTGGCTTTCTGGCTGGGGAGAAGCAGACACCCCATGGACAGGCTTATACATCGGTATGATAGCCACCAAAAGTGACTTGCCAAAAGGCACAAATGTCAGTTAATGGGCCCTGGCCAGTTGGCTCAGTGGTAGAGCTTCAGCCTAGCGTGTGGATGTCCCGGGTTCAATTCTTGGTCAGGACACACAGGAGAAGCACCCATCTGCTTCTCCACCCCTCTCTCCCCCTCCCTTCTCTCTCTCTCTCTCTCTCTCTCTCTCTCTCTCTCTCTTCTCTCCTGCAGACGTGGCTCGATTGGTTCCAGGACATTGTACCCAGGCACTGAGGATGGCTCCATGGAGCCTCAACCTCAGATACTAAAAATAGACCGGTTGTGAGCCTGGCCCCAGATAGGCAAAGCGTCAGCCTGAGACAGGGGTTGCTAGGTGGATCCCAGTCAGGGTGCATGCAGGAGTCTGTCTCTCTGTCTCTTGTCCTTTCACTTGGAAAAAGAAGAAAAAAAAAATATTTTTAATGTCATTTAATGAGCAGGAATCACCCTCTTAGCAGCTGGGAATATACTTACTTACACCAGTGGGACGCCTTCCTTCTCTGCTTGCATTTTAAACGTAAAGAAGTATCTACCGCTCTCAGAGTCCGAAGCAGGGGTCCCCAAACTTTTTACACAGGGGGCCAGTTCACTGTCCCTCAGATTGTTGGAGGGCCGGACTATAAAAAAAAAAACTATGAACAAATCCTTATGCACACTACACATATCTTATTTTAAAGTAAAAAAACAAAACGGGAACAAATACGATATTTAAAATAAAGAACAAGTAAATTTAAATCAACAAACTGACCACTATTTCAATAGTAACTATGGGCCTGCTTTTGGCTAATGAGATGGCCAATGTGCTCCTCTCACTGACCACCAATGAAAAAGGTGCCCCTTCTGGAAGTGCGTGTGTGTGTGTGGGGGGGCAGATAAATGGCCTCAGGGGGCCGTAGTTTGGGGACCCCTGGTCCAAAGCGTGATGCAGACGGTGGAGCACAGGACGACGCAGGCTGTGCCGCAGGCTTTGCCATCAGCACCCAGCCCTGAGGAAGGACCACGGGTCAGCTGCGCTTTGATTGACGGCTGTTCCCCCCTGTTGGGTCAGCACTGAGCCTGGGCTTTGCTGTGTTGGCTTCCTCAGCCCCATTTCACTAAATTCACATTTTCCACTTTAAACACTGATAGCACACTTTGGGGAGAAAGCAGTCTCTTTAGGCTCCTAATCCGTCTAGCAGCGAAGGTCAGGCAAGGAACGCTCTGCAGAGAAGTCTCTCCCCGACCTTCGAGCTGAGGGCAGGAAACGGAACCCTCGCCCCAGCTCCATCCTCCGCCCTCTCCGGAACCGGAACCGCTTTCAACCCACCACCTGGAAACAGTAACGAACCATTTGGTACCTAATCTTCTAGATCTTTCTAACAAAATATATATATATATTCTTATTCTTCACTGAAATGAGTCTGTAGGATGCACGCTGTCTGCGCGTTTGCTCGTATGACGCAACCTTCTTTTTCTGATCGTAACGATGGGGCGGAGCGCTTTCCCATGTGTGCGTGGGTGGGCGTGGCCGGCTAACGCAGACCATCCTTTTTAACGGCTGCGTAGTATTCCGCTGGATCCCCACTTAGGTGGTTTCTGCTTGTTCCTTCTTATTTAAAAAGTAATGTAACCTGGAAATGCTGAGGTCGCCGGTTTGAAACCCTGGGCTTGCCTGGTCAAGGCACATATGGGAGTTGATGCTTCCAGCTCCTCCCCCCTTCTCTCTCTCTGTCTCTCCCTCTCCTCTCTAAAAAAATGAATAAATAAAAAGTAATGTAAAGATGGGGTGACTCTCCTTCTGCAGATAAGGGCCCCTTTTCTTATTATTTCCTTCATATAAATTTTGTGATGTGGTGTTGCTGTTTCAAAGGACACAGGTCTTTTCAAGACTTCTGACTCACGTGACTGGGGGGGGAAAAAAAAGTTTGCTTTCACAAGCGGTTCGTGACAATTTCCTGATAACCTCACTGGTTCTGAGGACTAGCCATCTTGAAATGTTTGACAGTCTGATATTAAAAAACATGGTTATCATATTGTTGTCCTGTGTGTAATACATTTCGTTCATGTTCGGTAAAGATAATTATGAGACATTCATACGTTTTCTTGGTGAATGTGCATATTTAGATATCTTGCTCATTTTTTTTCCCGTTGGGCATGCTGTCCTTTTTAAATGTTAAAGACAGATTTGTTGCAAATTCTCAATGTGCCTTTTGTTATTTAATTTTTTTCTTGGCGGCGCAAATTTTCAATTGTGTGTCATAAAAACCGACCAGTGTTTTTACTGATGGTCTCTGGCTTTGATTTCAGATTTCAAAAGGCTTTCCCCGCTCCCAAGAGAACGGAACATTCGTCTACATATTTATATATCATTTTTAACTTATTTGTTTACCTTTTACATAAGTATTTAAACAATCTGAAATAAATTTCGATATACCATATGACGTAGAGCTCTAACTTTATCTTTTCCCATAAAGTTAGTTCATTTTTCTAATACAACTAACCCTTCCCCCAATCAGAAATACCAGATTTATATGATCTAAACTACGTATATATTTGTGCAGACACACTAACTTAGAGCAGATTCCTTTATTGTTCTTGTTCTTTTTTCAAAAACCTTTAAATATTTTCAGATATCTATTTTTCCAGATAAATTATGTATGTATGTATTAAATTTTTATTTAGAAAATCAGATTTAATAGGGTGACATTGATCAATAACAGGACACAGGCCCTGGTCAGCTAGCTCAGTGGTAGAGCGTCAGCCAAGCATGTGTATGTCCGGGTTCAATTCCCGGTCAGGGCACACAGGAGAAACGCCCATCTGCTTCTCCACCCCTCCCCCTCTCCTTTCTCTCTATCTCTTTCTCTTCCCCTGAGGCAGCCAAGGCTCCATTGGAGCAAAGTTGGCCCGGGCGCTGAGGATGGCTCCATGGCCTCTGCCTCAGGTGCTAGAATGGCTCTGGATGCAACAGAGCAACACCCCAGATGGGCAGAGCATCACCCCCTGGTGGGCATGCCAGGTGGATCCCAGTCGGGCGCATGCGGGAGTCTGTCTGTCTGCTTCTCTGCTTCTCACTACAGAAAAAAATAATAATAACAGGACACAGGTTTCAGGTGAACATCTCTGTAACATTTGAACTGTTTGTTATGTTGTGTACCCATCACCCAAAGTCAAATCATTTTCTATCTCTGTGTATTTTTCCCTCTTCGTTCTCTTTCCCCCTGACCCCTTTCCTCGGGGAAAGAAGAGACAGCTGACTGGTGATGCCTGCCCCAGGGAAGGGAACAGGGAGTGTTGCAGCTGGTCACACAGAACTTAGTCATATCATCACTCATTTCAAGGGGAACAGGTGGGGTATCCTGTCTCTGTTTTGGGCAGCCACGTGGACGGCCAAAACTCAAGGGTCTGACAGAGTCAAGGAAGACTAGATATGAGGAAAAAGAGATGTTGCAAAATTGAGCGAGGGTAGGCAACTCACCTTCCACGTAATTCCCTACAATGTGGGTAATGGTCAGCCCTCCTGAGAGCAGACACGCTCCGGGCTCAGAACGAGAGAACCAGGACAGACTCTCCCTCCATCTTCCTCTCGGTTCTCTCTGCCTGTCCCCTCTCTCCCAACGTGACATTTCTGCTGTGCACAGTTGGAGGAGAGACTGGCTCTTCCTGGGGCAGTCACTGACAGCAACTGCGGCCAGAGAGACGTTGTCTTGTAAGAACCTTCTACGAACGCTAAGCAGGCAGAAGAGATGCCTCCCGCGTGGCAGAAAAAAACACAGATGAACGAATACGTGAATTTGCACATCTTGACCTGTTAGCTTGTACCTCTGCTTAATACGCATATGTTAACACCTTGAAGGCCAAGGCCTCCATGTGACCCCATTCCTGTCTCCCCGTACGCTGGGACCCCCCTCAGTGAACATTTGTTGAGACAGAGATCAGGAGCCAATACTGGACATTAATGTCAGACATTACCATAAAGATGATAAGTGGACTAAACACGTAGGGAGCCTCCATGTGAAAGCTTAGCAACCAGGGCCTTGGAGAAGGTAACAGTGAACTTGGAAAAGCCCAAGGCGGTGGTTGCTGAGTCTGCTCTTCGTGTTAAAGCTGATGGGGGGGTCCCTGGGGTGCAGTGAAGGCAGCTCGTGCTACCTGAGGTCAGACACTGCCTTCATTACCAGAGTGCTTCTGCTCTCCTGCCCGTCTAAATGAGACCCAGTGGGGTGAGTTCGGAATCTGATTATCTGGGATTTTTGCAAGGCGCCTCATTTACATAATTCCCCTAATGAGAAACCAAAGAAGCTCATGTTGAAAATTTTCCACTAACTATTACAGGGCCATAATTCCTGCATCATTAGGTACCTAGCTCTGAATTGTAATGTCAGGGCTTTCCCGTATGAGCTGGGAAAGGCTTAGCTCTAGAGGGCTTATTTCATTTAATAAATAGTTATCAGGTCCTGGCTGGTTGACTCAGTGGTAGAGCATCGGCCTGGTGTGTGGATGTCCCGGGTTCGATTCCTGGTCAGGGCACACAGGAGAAGCGCCCATCTGCTTCTCCACCTCTCCCCCTCCCCTTCTCTCTCTCTCTCTCTCTCTCTCCCTCTCTCCGCCCTCTCTAAAAATGAATAAATAAAACCAAAAACAAATAAACACCTGACCAGGTGGTGGCGCAGTGGATAGAACGTTGGACTGGGATGTGGAGAGCCCAGGTTCAAGACCCCGAGGTCGCCAGCTTGAGCATGGGCTCATCGGGTTTGAGTAAGGCTCACTGGTTTGAATGCAAGGTCACCGGCTTGAGCAAGGGGTCACTCAGTCTGCTGTAGCCCCCCGGCCAAGGCACATATGAGAAATCAATCAATGGACAACTAAGGAACCGCAACGAAGAACTGATGTTTCTCATCTCTCTCCCTTCCGGTCTGTCTGTCCCTATCTGTCCCTCTCTCTGACTCTCTCTGTCTCTACCACACACACACAAAAAAGTTATTGAGCTGGTATGTGTTGAGTACTGGGTCAGGTTTTGAAGAAACAGAGAGGAGAGGGTCCCTCACTTGAACAACCTCATGATCATACAGGAGGAAGGGCAAACAAATAGATAATTGCAATGAAAAGGAGAGTGTATACAGTGTGTCCGTAAAGTCATGGTGCACTTTTGACCGGTCACAGGAAAGCAAGAAGAGACGATAGGAATATGAAATCTGCACCAAATAAAAGGAAAACTCTCCCAGTTTCATACCTATTCGGTGCAGTTCGATGTGGGCTCACGCACAGATTTTTTAGAGCTCATTAGGTAGCTATCCCGTATAGCCTCTACAGACTCGTCACTGACTGATGGCCTACCAGAACGGGGTTTCTCCACCAAACTGCCGGTTCCCTTCAACTGCTTATCCCACCGAGTCATGTTATTCCTACGTGGTGGCGCTTCATTATAAACGCGCCGATATTCACGTTGCACTTTGGTCACGGATTCAAATTTAGCGAGCCACAGAACACACTGAACTTTCCTCTGTACTGTCCACATCTCCACGGGCATGGCCGTGGGCTGCTCCGCTGTATACACGGTGTGACGTCATCATCTGCGCATGCGCACATGCTGCCACATCATCCTACAGAAACTGGGAGGGTTTTCCTTTTATTGGGTGCAGATTTCACACTTCCATCGTCTTTTGTTGCTTTCCTGTGGCCGGCCAAAAGTGCACCATGACTTTACGGACACACTGTATATTATAGATATGTATATGTGTACAATGTGTGTGTGCAAGGGAGAGAGAGAGAGAATGAGTGAGATGATTTTGGAAACACCTAACAGCTGCTGAGCTTGGTGGAGGGAGGAGAGAGGAGGAAGAAGGACCAGGGAAAGACTTCCGGACTTGGTCATCCACTCCCTAGTTTGAGGACGGGGAGGGAAGCACGGGAAGAAAGGTATTTCTGGCAGGAACAGCGTATTCAGAGAACCAGAGGCACGAAGAAGAGCGTCAGGTCCGGGGACCGGCAGGTGCTTCAGCATCCCTGGAGCTTGAGAATGAAGTGAGAAGTGGAGACGGGCGTGTGTGCTCTGATGGGGGTCAGATCACTGCACACCTTGGGAACCAGAGCAAAGAGCCCATTTCAAGGGCTAAGAGAAGAGGGGGGATGAGGGAGGGCACAGAACAAAAAACCCTTGATCACATTGATGCCTAGAGGGTTATCCTCGCAGCGAAAGCCGCCTCCTCTTAACCTCCCTCCAGTCCAGACCAGCTCCACGTGGCCCCGGGGCGGAGACACCAGGCTGGAACTCGGCTGAACAGGGGATTGGTCTAGAAGAGGAAGGGTCACCTGACTCAAGCCTCACCCATCAGGAGGCTTCAGGAACGGGACGACGTTGGGGCCAAAATATCCTATGCCTTTTTTCAGAGAACGAGACAGTTCTTAACTGTTTCTCAGTTTATTCGAGGATTACTCTGACCTCTCATTTATGGAAACTGGAAATAAGGGTTGGGGAAAGGGGACCGGGGGTGGGGTAGTGACATCCCTAGGACCAGACGGCAAGACACCTAGGCTCACCGTGGTCCCACTGAGCTTAAGCAAAAAAAAAAAAAAAAAAGGAGAAGGTTTTCTGAAGCGTGAACTGCTCTTGTTCTCCGGTTAGACTTTACAGGGTCACAGACCCAGCCTGCCCTCCCGCCGTGTCTGACGTGATGCAGTCTCTACTTGGTGATACACGGTGCAATGGACGATAGAGAATGTATTGCTTCAGCAAGGGAAGTTGACAGGAATATAAATATGAAGTAGGTTAGAGAGAGCCCAACACATCTCAACGGCCTCGTTCAATAAAATCTTGCCATGCTGAATTTACATGGAGTGCTCGTCCTCATCCGGTGTGGATTCTCATACAATGCTACGTACCCATTGCTCAGACCCACACCCTCCCCCCCGTGTCACTATGACGTGACCTTTCTCTACATGAGCCTCAGGGACTAGCCCATGACCAGCAGGGACTCAGCATGTAGGTGCGTTCAGGGTAGGATTCAGATCCAGACGAAAAGTGAAGCGATGAAACTCTGGTCAAGGTTACAAATGAGGCTGCAAGTGGAATTTCTCAGAGAATTCTGCTCTCCGGGTCATTCCCGTTATTAGGTTATTAGCCGCCCATCCAAGGCTGAGCCGGACGTCAAGCAAATGAAGTCCATTTGTCTAATTGCTATTTATGGAACCCCTGCTATGTCCTAAGTGTTGGAGGAACGAGAATAAATTATCCACAGCCCTGGCCATTAAAGTATTCACAACAGAACGAGAGACACAAGTACATGTTACATCCCAGCGAGATAGGCCACGGCCAATCTCACTGGAGCCTCCATCTGTTACATCCCAGGAGATAGACTACAGCAGACGCAAAGTAAATTTTATAGGTTTTATTGCAGACCTGCACAGGGACTGCAGGCAACCCATGCAAGGGAGCACTGCAGCCCCCCAAACCTGCACAGGGATGCAGGTAACCCACACAGGGGAACACTGCAGCTCCCCCAAACCTGAGCAGGGACTGCAGGCAACCCACGCCTCGGAAGAGACTGGAGCACTGCAGCCAACCAAACCTGCGCAGCCAACAAACTGCGCAGGGACTGCAGCTCCCCAAACCTGCACAGGGACTGCAGCCAACCAAACCTGCACAGCCAACAAACTGCGCAGGGACTGCAGGCAACCAAACCTGCACAGCCAACAAACTGCGCAGGGACTGCAGCCAACCAAACCTGCACAGCCAACAAACTGCGCAGGGACTGCAGGCAACCCACACAAGGGAGCACTGCAGCCCCCCAAACCTGCACAGGGACTGCAGCTCCGAGCTTCTAAAATGGCTCCTTTTTATAGGGTGGCTATCTAGGATGAGCAAGCATCATACAGAAGCTGATGTGGCTGTTAGTCATTGGCTAGGGAGGTCGTGCGCAGTTACAGGGGGGGGGGGTATTACTCAGTGGAGAATTTCAAACATAAACTTCTGATAAGGGAACTAACTGCTTTTCCCTCGCTGCTTTTACGATTCTCTCTGTCTTTAACATTTTGCATTTTAATCATGACGTGTCTCGGTGTGGGCGTCTTTGGCTTCCTCTTATTTGGGACTGTCTGTGCTTCTTGATTTGTCCCTCTATTTCCTTCACCGGGTGAGGGAAGTTTTCTGTCGTTATTTTTGCAAGTATGTTTTCAATTGCTTGCTCTCTCTCTTCTCCTTCTGGCGTCCACATGATGTGAATGTTGGGATGCTTGATGTTGTCATTGAGGCTCCTTAAACTATCCTTTTTTTTTTTTTTTTTTTGGAGGGCTGTTCTGATTGGATGCTTTCTGTTATCTTGTCTTCCAAATCACTGATCAATCACCTGCTTCATCTTATCTACTATTGTTTCCGAATTCTAGTGAATTCTTCGTTTTAGTTACTGTAGTCTTCATTTCTGACTGGTCTCTTTTTTTTATGTTTTCTATCTGCATTTTTACGGTTCCTATCTCTTTGTTGAAGTCTCATTGAGTTGGTTTTTCTCCCCTGAGTTCACTGAGCATCCTTAGAACCAGTGTTTTAAACCCTGAGTCTAATAGCTTGCTTGCTTGCCTCCACTTTGTTTAGTTCTTTTCTCTGGAGTTTCATCCTGTTCTTTCATCTGGGACGTGTTGCTTTGTCTCTGTGTTCTGGCTGCTTCCCTGTGTTTGTTCCCATGGATTACAGGAGCTGCTATGTCTCCTGGTCTCGGTAGAGTGGCCTTATACAGTAAGAGTCCTGTAGGACCTGTCAGCACAGCCTCTTCAGTCACCAGCCACGCCCCTACCCAAAGTCGGCTGTGTGCATGCACTCTTCTGCTGCAGTGGAGCTTTGATTGATGTTGTTACATCAATGGGAGTGATGGACCTCCCAGGCTGATTGGTGACGAGGACCCGCTGTGACCACAGAGGAGAGACCACCATGCAGGGGTCAACCCCACAGAGCAGGACTCACTGGTGACGAGGACCCGCTGTGACCACAGAGGAGAGACCACCATGCAGGGGTCAACCCCACAGAGCAGGACTCACTGGTGACGAGGACCCGCTGTGACCACAGAGGAGAGACCTCCGTGCAGGGTCAACCCCACAGAGCAGGACTCACTGGTGACGAGGACCCGCTGTGACCACAGAGAAGAGACCACAGAGTAGGACTCCTGGTGACGAGGACTCGCTGTGACCACAGAGGAGAGACCTCCGTGCAGGGTCAACCCCACAGAGCAGGACTCACTGGTGACGAGGACCCGCTGTGACCACAGAGAAGAGACCACAGAGTAGGACTCCTGGTGACGAGGACTCGCTGTGACCACAGAGGAGAGACCTCCGTGCAGGGTCAACCCCACAGAGCAGGACTCACTGGTGACGAGGACCCGCTGTGACCACAGAGAAGAGACCACAGAGTAGGACTCCTGGTGACGAGGACTCGCTGTGACCACAGAGGAGAGACCTCCGTGCAGGGTCAACCCCACAGAGCAGGACTCACTGGTGACGAGGACCCGCTGTGACCACAGAGAAGAGACCACAGAGTAGGACTCCTGGTGACGAGGACTCGCTGTGACCACAGAGGAGAGACCACCATGCAGGGTCAACCCCACAGAGCAGGACTCACTGGTGACGAGGACCCACTGGTGATGAGGACTCACTGGTGACGAGGACTCACTGGTGACGAGGACTCACTGGTGACCACAGAGGACAGACCACCGTGCAGGGTCAACCCCACAGAGCAGGACTCACTGGTGACGAGGACCCGCTGTGACCACAGAGGAGAGACCTCTGTGCAGGGTCAACCCCACAGAGCAGGACTCACTGGTGACGAGGACTCACTGGTGACGAGGACCCGCTGGTGACGAGGACCCGCTGTGACCACAGAGGAGAGACCCCCGTGCAGGGGCCAACCCCACAGAGCAGGACTCACTGGTGACGAGGACTCACTGGTGACGAGGACCCGCTGGTGACGAGGACCCGCTGTGACCACAGAGGAGAGACCTCTGTGCAGGGTCAACCCCACAGAGCAGGACTCACTGGTGACGAGGACCCACTGGTGACGAGGACCCGCTGTGATGACAGAGGAGAGACCTCTGTGCAGGGTCAACCCCACAGAGCAGGACTCACTGGTGACGAGGACTCACTGGTGACGAGGACCCGCTGGTGACGAGGACCCGCTGTGACCACAGAGGAGAGACCTCTGTGCAGGGTCAACCCCACAGAGCAAGACTCACTGGTGATGAGGACCCACTGGTGACGAGGACCCGCTGTGACCACAGAGGAGAGACCTCTGTGCAGGGTCAACCCCACAGAGCAGGACTCACTGGTGACGAGGACCCGCTGTGACCACAGAGGAGAGACCTCCGTGCAGGGTCAACCCCACAGAGCAGGACTCACTGGTGATGAGGACCCACTGGTGACGAGGACCCGCTGTGACCACAGAGGAGAGACCTCTGTGCAGGGTCAACCCCACAGAGCAGGACTCACTGGTGACGAGGACCCGCTGTGACCACAGAGGAGAGACCTCCGTGCAGGGTCAACCCCACAGAGCAGGACTCACTTCCTCCGGACGCTGCTGCCTCACAGTCCTCCCCGTCGGTGTGTAGCTCACGGAGGGGCTCGGGTGCTGCTTGGTGTGATCTGAAGCCGTTCCCTGTGTCTGCTGGCTCTGGGCCCTCCTGGGAGGGAGAGGCCAAGGTCAGTAATTACCTGTGCCCTGCTCGTAACATCCAGCATGAGCTACAAAGCCATCCTCAGATGGTTGCCATTTATGCCATGCTTGGAAGTACCCAGAAGAGGCCAGTTTGTGAGCCAAGGCCAGTTGCTGCTCGTGCCAGCCTGGAGCCCCTTCACAAGAGGTATGGGACGTACAGAGGCCAGATGCTGCTTGTTTGGGGTTTCTGGACCTTTGAGAGACTTTAGGAAGGTTCAAAGCATGAGCCATGACAGCCCAGCCACTTGTCTGGAAACATCCCTAGAAGCAGCTTTGGTGAGCCCGCAGGTTGGGTGGGATGGGGTCTCGGCATCACCTTGGCAGGGTGAGTGGTGTTAGCTGGTTTGGTAGAGACCGAAAGATGACTCCTGCCTGCACCTGTATCTAAATGATATTTTTATTTGAAAATATCTTTAAAAGTCACAGCAGTAATACGTGATAAATCTTTTCAACAACGCAGGGCAGAAAGATTAAAACCTGAAAGCCGCTCTTCACTCCCTTCACACGTCAGTTCTACTTGGGCCCCTAGAAACGATTTCTGTGTCTTTTGGTGTGTATCACCCAGAACTTTTTCTGTACATTTTTTTTTTGGTAAATACACATATTATGACATAAATATATAAATGATGTTTTATTTATCCAAGAATGTATTTTTTTTTTCAGATCTAAAAATCTCTGATATAAGGATTCGTCTTACAATTCAAGGCAAAAATACATCGACAGAACAGAAACAGACTGATCGATGCTGAGGACAGACTGACAGGTGTTGGAAGGGAGGGAGGTGGGGGGCTGGGTGAGGAGAAATGAACGGATGAAGCCAAGGAACAAACCTCAGATGCAGGCGACAGTGTGGGGATTGCAGGAGGGAACGAGGGAGTGAGGAAGTAGATGAGGGGGGAGGGGGGACGGATGGGGATGGAAGGACCCTGGATTTGAGGCGGTGAACACACAATACATTTTACAGATGATGTATTATAGCATTGTATACCTGAAGCCTACATAATTTTATCAACCAGGGTCACCCCAATAAATTCTATTAAAGGCCCTGGCCGGTTGGCTCAGCGGTAGAGCATTGGCCTGGCGTGTGGAAGTTCTGGGTTCGATTCCCAGCCAGGGCACACAGGAGAGGTGCCCATCTGCTTCTCCATCCTTCTCCCTCTCCTTCCTCTCTGTCTCTCTCTTCCCCTCCTGCAGCCGAGGCTCCATTGGAGCAAAGTTGGCCCAGCGCGGAGGATGGCTCCATGGCCTGTACCTCAGATGCTAGAATGGCTCTGGTCGCAACAGAGCGACGCCCCAGATGGGCAGAGCATCGCCCCCTGGTGGGCAGAGCATCGCCCCCTGGTGGGCATGCCGGGTGGATCCCGGTCGGGCGCATGCGGGAGTCTGTCTCTCTGCCTCCCCACTTCTCACTTCAAAAAAAATACAAAAAAAATTTTTAAATAAAGACAATGTACAGCAAGTGGCCAATTTTTTTCCTCTCTTGGAGGCATGTAAAATATGGCGCACCTTGAGTGACGTGCATGGCATTTCTGAGTAATAAGACACAGCAGATACAGTGCTCACATAATTATGTAGATGTATGGCTGTGGGAATTGCTGTGGACAGCTCTCAGGATCCAGGGGTCGGCCTCATTCATCTTCACATCCGCGTGATCTGTCACTGTGTGAATGTGCCTGCGTTCCTCCAGCCATAGCCGCGATAGGCGGATTTTCAAATTAGTTCCGAAGCTTCCTGGTGGGAAACAATGCGTTTGCAATGACCTTCTTTGTCCCCGAATGTTTAGGCCCTGGTGTAAGTGTTTCTGAAGGGGAGAGTGCTACCTTGTAAAGGTTTCTTACTTACCCTGTAGGAGGAAACGGGGTCATTCAGAACGCAACCAGACACGTGTTAAATTCCCGCTCCAAGGCTGCCATGTTGAACAATTCGAAGGAGTTCCAACTGTCATCGGAGTCAAGAGTCAGGAGACCTTCTCTGTGCAGAGCCAGTTAGTGACTCTCTTAGACTTCGTGGGTTACTCTGTCTGTGCTGCAACCGCTCAGCTCTGCCGATGCCGCCGTGTGAAAGCAGCTATCCACAGCACAAAATAAATGCAGTGTTCTGCGTTCCGGTGAGACTTGGTTGACGAAAAAGGGTATCAGGTTGGATCTGTCCTGAGGGCCGTAGTTTGCTGACTGCTGGTGTAAGTGAGTGGCCCTTCCGGGAGTTGAGCAGTGCCCAGTTGGGCCACCCCGTCGTAGTAACCTCGCCCGGCCCCCTTACACTCCGGAGACCCGACTCAGGATAAATGTCATAGCCTTTCCAAACTGGAGTTTTTAACCTGTAGTTGTTGAAATAGAATACACAATCTAAAATATATTTTAAAGTACGTGTTATATTAAATGAAAGTGAACACCTGAGTATGTGTGTATGACTCAGTTTCTTCATTAAGAAAAATAAATCTACCTGTCCTGGCGCTGGCACGGTGGATAGAGCGTCGGCCTGAAATGCTGAGGACCCAGGTTGAAAACCCCGAGGTTGCTGGCTTGAGACCAAAGGTCGCTGGCTCGAGCAAGGGGTCACTGCCTATGCTGTAGCCCCCAAGTCAAGGCACATATGAGAAATCAATCAATGAACAACTGAGGTGCCGCAACAAAGAATTGATGTTTCTCATCTCTCTCCTTTCCTGTCTGTCTGTCCCTGTCTCCCTCCTCCATAAATAAATAAATAAATCTGTTACGGTGATTGTGAGGTTAATGGGATGCTCCACGTTAAGCATTTGCAAGTGCTTGGCAGATGCTGTGGTTATTAAAAGACTTTTTTTCCTTTTATTAATCACGAAATTTATAATTATTCATTCACAGAAGCAAGCCACAAGCCAGGTGAGTCTGGACTCTCAACTGTGTGCCTGTCCTTACAGCACCGGCTGCCTCAGCCAAGGAAGGGGCTCCTGGGTATTTTCGAAGGGGGGTGAAGACTTTTCTAAAAATCTCAGCAGGTCCGTGTTGGACGTCACGCACCCTGGGGTCTCAGAGTATCGGGTGATCCCACCCACGCACCCCCACCGGAGGGGGCAGCTCCTGCCAGACCCCACCCTGGGGGCTGGCACATCCCGAACCGCGGCTTCTCCTGCTGTTTGCGCAGACTCGATGTGATCGCAGCTGTGTGCCCGCGACGCAAGCGCAGCCACGGAGCGGGGGACCAAGTCGTCCCATCAAGACGGAGATAGGAAAGCTCGCGAATAGTATCAGAAAAGAACAAACCAATAAATAAGAGATTCTCAAGTAAAATCAGACAGTCTCGCTTTCCACTTCTAACAAATGGAGTGTGCAAACCACGTGATTCCCCCAGGCGTCCTCCCCGCCAGACAGATGTACAGAATATCAATCGTGGGGGGAGGGGAGCTGACAGGCGGCACGAGGGGTTGACACAGTCATTACCCCGCGAGCCTCCCTCAGCCCTCCAGTAAAACGCCTTGCCCCCCCCCCCGAGGGCCCCCCAGGGAGGAAGGTGAGGAGTCCCCTCTCCTCCTCCCCTCTCCCTCCCCGTCTTCCTCTCCCCTGTTCACTTCCCCTCCACATCTGATTTCTATTCCAGAAAGAGACCTTGACTTCAGCTCTCGGGTCATGAAATATTCAATCTACTTGGACACCTTTTAATTAACCTGCGGGTTCATTCGGGCCGCTGCGCCTCGACACCTGCCTCCTCGGAGACCTCTTCCCGGATCCAATTAGCTGGCTGTGCGCACCGGCCCGAGAGCCACACACCAGCCAACCCGGGAGCTGGTCTGCGGACCGTCCGCCCTCGTTCTCCTGGCCAGCCGTCCACGTCTGCCCGGAAGAGGCAGCAGGCGGGCTAAGGTCTGCCCTGCAGGAGAGTCCGAGGTGACTTCTGAAGAATGAGGACGTGACAGCAGAGTCCACGCCGCCCACCTCTCGGGCTGCAAATATCCGGACCATCCACAGTCCGGACAGATCGGGAGCACAGATGTTCCGTCCGAATCCCACGCTCGTCCTCACCTGACTGACTATAATTCTCAGCCCCCCTCCTCCCACGTGGACTCAATGATCTCAGGATTGATTTGCATTTGTTGACATTTTTCTCTGTTAAAAAAAAAAAAAAAAAAGCAGGCTTTTCATTGCTGTTATTATGTTGCGCTGGTGGGTTTTGTCTCCCAGGTCGAGTAATGAATAAAATTTGATGAATTGATGCACGCACAACGTTGAGCACAGTGTTCGGCGTCTGTTCAGCACTCAGCCAATAACGGGTATTTTGATTAATTATTTCTGTGATTATTATTCCCATATTCAGGTTGGAGACAGGCCTGAGTTTCGGTGCCGCTTGGAATGGGTCCCATGGCATCCAACACTCAAGTGGTTCTGAGTAAGATTTGCCAGGAAGCTGTGGGGCTGGTTTTGACATGAAATATAGAATTCGCAAATGGGCTGCATGTCCCACGGGAAGTCTCCCCCTCTCTCCCCGAATCCTACTCCGTCACCCACCCAGTGTTGGGACCAGGCGGCTACTACATGCCAGGCGTCATGATGCTGAGGATTTCTGGGAGTCAAGACAGAAAAGGGTTTGTGCCTTCGAAAGGGTGAAGCCTCCAGGGTTTCCCGCCCAAGCCAGTGACGAGAGCGAGTTCTATACAACACATAGCATAGCCGGAGACTGGGACCGGGACCTGTGTTCATAGACTTCCTCCTCCCGGCTGGCCTATGAGAGAGGGACTGCTCCCGCCCTCCTTACAGACTAAGGCCCGTGGAGGTAGATCATTCCGCCCGAAGCCACACCCAGGCGGCCGCAGAGCGGTCTGGTTCCGGAGGCCACACAACGAACTCCTACGTGAGGCTGTAGCAATGGGCCCGGGTCACTGCTTCCTTTCCCGTCAGCAGATTCTTTCTCGTTGGTTCCCACGGGGGGGGGGGGGTGTTAGAACAGGGGTCCCCAAACTTTTTACACAGGGGGCCAGTTCACTGTCCCTCAGACCGTTGGAGGGCCGGACTATAAAAAAAAAACTATGAACAAATCCCTGTGCACATTGCACATATCTTATTTTAAAGTAAAAAAACAAAACGGGAACAAATACAATATTTAAAATAAAGAACAAGTAAATTTAAATCAACAAAGTGACCAGTATTTCAATGGCAACTATGCTCCTCTCACTGACCACCAATGAAAGAGGTGCCCCTTCCGGAAGTGCAGTGGGGGCCGGATAAATGGCCTCAGGGGGCCGCATGTGGCCCGCGGGCCTTAGTTTGGGGACCCCTGGGTTAGAATGTGCTTAAACTCCACGGAAAGAGGAAGCAGATTAGGGGTTGCTAGGGGCTGGGGTGGGGTGAGCTTCGTCTTGGGACAGTACAAACGTTCTGAAACTGGACAGTGGTGACGGGGGTACAGCCCTGTGAATGTGTGTCTTTAACCCCCTTCCGTGACACCCTTCAACATGATTGAAGCGGTAGATGATAGTTATGAACATCCCCCCTCCTCTGCTCCCCAGATGTTAGGGACCCTTAGAGATGGGGTCAGTCTCATCTCCCTCAGATCCTCACCCTACCTGGAACTTTTAAGTTCTCAGCACTCCCGTCTTGATCGGGTTCCTGGTTTTCGGCGGCCTTAGAAATGTGGCTTACTTTCATTTTGTTTTGTTTTTATCATCGTCACTCTTGTGGTTATTAAAAAAAACACAACAACAGAGCCTTTCGAGGAGTCCAGAGGGTTCCCACTTATCGAAGAGGGACTGGACCATTGATAGAGGCAACCCTGAGGGTGAGGGGACAGTCCTCTGGAGCCAAGAAGGGCTGGACAAGGTGCTTTTCCGCAGAGGAGGTGATACGGTGAGGTGAGAGGGTGACACAGGGACGTCACCAACAAAGCTCAGCTTCAGAGCCAGAGGTCTGGGCGGGGGCGCAGATCGAGGCTGAACACAGAAAACAGCCCCAGGCTCACGAATGGAGAGACTGGGAAGCCTGGTGGGCAGCAGAACACCATACCATAAAAACAAGACAAAAAACAGCCATCGCGGTGAACCAGACCCTTTCGGAGGGCTTTCCACAGGCCACGTACTGTTGAAGGATTTTCACACAGCAACTCAAGCGTTCTCTATTATTATTAACCCCGCTTTATAGATGAGAAAAACGAAACCCAGTGAAGTTAGGACTCACCCACGGTCACCCAGCTTGCCGGTGGCAACATCCGGATTCCAAGACAAACTGGTCAGGAGCCAGAGATCCACTCACACGGAACTAAGATTCCCGTCCTGCTGAGAGCTAACCGCTGGCCTGCTGAGACGAGGGGTCCCCCCCGAATTTGGGGTTTGAGGATACAGATGACACCCGACCTCAGACTCTTGGACTCACGAAGAAATAAGCCAGTAACCAATACCGAAAGGCAGTCAAGGCAGTGGGTAGGAAGCACAGACTCTGGTTGGGAAGCCTGAACTGGCTGGACGCCAGGTGGTCCACTTAAGCAGCGTGACAACTTGGGGAAAAATGACTTCATCTTTTTCCCTCTCGGTTTCCTCATCTACACTGAGGATCTAATCGTTCCTACCTCTCACCGTTGCTGCGAGCCTTCCATGGTTTTTTTTTGTGAAGCATGGAAAACAGCACTCAATAAAACAAACTCATTAGAGAGCAGAACCACCTCACGGATCTTGCTGGGGAAGAGTGGGGGGAGGGGCAGGATAGCAGCGATCCAATGGGGGGATCTTCCTTTGCCTTTTAACAAAAAGAAACCCAATTTCTGTCTGCAAAGCAGCAGCTGGTGACGGGTTGTTAAACTGGCACTCACTCGTGTCTTGGGCCATTCAGCTCCCCTTCGGAGCCTCCGCTCCTGGCCTCTCCCTCACACCACACCAGGGAGGGAGGGGCTGGCTTCCAGCTGCCCCTGTACTGAGAGGTCATTAACCTGTTCGTGTGCCCCCCCCCAGCTTGCTCAGCAGCCCCCTTTGCTGGATGCCGCCAGTGGTTGGAACACTGCAAAACTCGGTCCCCATTAAAATTGTTGAAACACCGGCAGTCTCTGTTAATAAAACATCAGAGTGAGACTGGATTTTTAAAAAAACAAACAAACAAAAAACAGTCTTTCCTTAAGAACTTAGAGAGGGTGCGCAGAGCGAGCCCAACTGGGACAGAAGAAAGTGAATCCTTGCCTGACCTGTGGTGGCGCAGTGGATAAAGCGTTGACCTGGAAATGCTGAGGTCGCCGGTTCAAACCTCTGGGCTTGCCTGGTCAAGGCACATATGGGAGTTGATGCTTCCGGCTCCTCCCCCCTTATCTCTCTCTCTCTCTCTCTCTCTCTCTCCTCTCTAAAAAAATAAATAAATAAAATAAAAAAAATTAAAAAAAAAAAAAAAAAGAAAGTGAACCCAGCTCCTCGTTGCCAAGTGTGAGAGTGGCATTTCTAAGTCTCCTTCCTGCTCTGGGGCCGGAGGCCAAGCCTTGGCAGCGGAGGAGTCCTCGAGGCTGTGCCCTGAGACTCCCCCTGCCACGAATTTCCTGGGTGAGATGAGACCTGAACAGATACCCTCTTGGGGGTCTCAGTTTCTCAATCTGTAAAACAGGAATGCCAGGCCAGCTTGTCTAGCCTATGGTCTGAGAACATCAAGTGATCAGGTCCTTGGATTTGACCGAATTGAATTCTTGGGGTTGGCAGGACAGGGTGGCAGGGCCCTGTGCCTCTCCAGACACTTCCTCCGCCCTGCCACCATCCTGAGAGAGTGACCAGGGGCCGTTTCTTCCACTTCAAGCCACTGGGTTTGGGGTCATGCTGGGCTGCCTGCAGACACCAGGGATTAGAGACCCAGTTCCTGGCAGCATCGCAGGTGCAGCTGAGTGTCAGGTAAGACATCCTGGCTCAAGGTCCCCGTCGTGGGTGGATCCACCACCAGTCGGGTCCTCTGTCCTGGGGCAGCTGTCTCTGTTTCTCTCCCCAAGCAAAGAGGACGAGAAGCAGAGACAGGTCAGCCGGGACTGTGAGTGGGAAAATTGGTCAGACATGCCTGAGCGTAAAAATCCCTGCTGGTCCGTCCCAGATACATGACTGTGGACACGCTGAGGGGGACCCTCTCTGCCTCAGTTTCCTTATACGTAAATAGGGATCAGTCCCTTCCTCCTAAGTTTGGTGGGAGGGTGAATGAGATACCAGGGCAACGACGTAGCCCAGGGCCTGACACACGTTAGACCCAAGATGCAGGTCACCACTGACGGCAGCAGACGAAGAAACAGGACAGAGAGGAAACAGAAAGCAAAAACGGTCTTAGAGACACAGAGAGAAAGTCACAGGAAGGGTGGAGCGTGTCCAGTGCCCTGTGCTCTGGTGGGACTCCTCCCCCTCGTCCAGCCATAGGTATGTGGCACAGGCCTCAGCCAGGCAGGGCTTCACGGTGACCAGCTCAGGGGTAAGCAGCTGAGGGAACCCCTCCCACTGCGGAGTCTGGCCTCTCTTCCGGTGTGTGTGAGAAAACGCATCAGGGACCCTTTTGTGTGATCCTGGAGGACTCTCAGAAATTCGCTGGGCTCTTCCGGGAAGAAGTGATCTCACAACGCCAGTGGCTCTGTACCATAGCGCTGTCTTCACCTGGCCTGACACTTGCTGTCCACCCCTCTTATCGGTCCCCTCCTCCCCAGAACATCCTTGAAAATCCACCCAGCTGCTTGTTTTCAAGAATACGCTTCAGCCTCCGGGACAGCCACCAAAACGTTTTCCCAATACAGGGAAGCTTTCTCTTCGCAAGAGCCATTCTGGTTGACGCAAACGTCCTCTGTCTCGTTTTGTAAGTCCAGTGCCAGGTGAGCCTTCTGCCCGCTGAGGACGTCATCATACCAGTTCCGGGGGGCAGGAGATAAGATAAAATGCCCCTCGTTTTGCGGGAACTTTGCCGCCAGGCTGGGCGTCATCAACCTCTCAGGCAGAGAGCAGGTTTTCCGACTTGGTTCTCGGAGCAGACAGACTCTTGACGCCCAGTCGTCTTGCTCGACTTGGGGTCTGGGGCGCTTGGCGCAGCCCGGGTGGCCAGGTGGCACATTCGGAGGAGAACTGGAATGAAGAACACCTCCCTGGCCTCACCCTGACCACCGGTGCCCCCGGCTCATGAACGGAATTGATTCGTCCGAGCTGTTTCCCCCTTGCTGATGGCGAGGAGCCTGCCTCTCCCCCTTTCTAGGAAAAGAGAGGTGAGGCTTATTGAGCTTCAATACCTCGTCCTGGGCGGCAGGTGTCCGCAGAGGGAGACAGATGTGCGAACAGAAGGCACACGGAGCCCCGTGTCCACCCTTCGCCTTCCTCTCGCCCCTTCCTCCTCTCCCGGCTAATCTGGCCGATCTACTCAGCTGACCTCATGACCAGCAGCAGCCCAGAGTCAATCAGTTGCGGTCACCTCCCGTGGCTGTGCTCACCACAGACAGAGTGACCGCACGGTGCCAGACTGGGGGACCGGGGCGGGGACAGGGGACAGGGAGCTCAAAGGAGCTGTGCAGCCAGAATGATCTCTCTGTAAAGCGAATCGGTGTCTAACGTCTCCACCTCTCTCGCAGTGGGGTCTGGGCCCTGCTGACCTGTCCAACCTGACGTCCAAGCACCTCCCTCTCTCTCAACCCCACCAACCACACGGATGATCTCTTCTTTCCTTCTTTCTTTCTTTCTTCTTTCTTTCTTTCTTTCTTTCTTTCTTTCTTTCTTTCTTTCTTTCTTTCTTTCTTTCTTTCTCTCTCTCTCTCTCTCTCTCTCTCTCTCTCTCTCTCTTTCTTTCTTTCTTTCCTTCCTTATTTTTCTGAAGCTGGAAACGGAGAGAGACAGTCAGACAGACTCCCGCATGCGCCCGACCGGGATCCACCCAGCACGCCCACCAGGGGCGATGCTCTGCCCACCAGGGGGCGGTGCTCTGCCCCTCCGGGGCGTCACTCTGCCGCGACCAGAGCCACTCTAGCGCCTGGGGCAGAGGCCAAGGAGCCATCCCCAGCGCCTGGGCCATCTTTGCTCCAATGGAGCCTTGGCTGCGGGAGGGGAAGAGAGAGACAGAGAGGAAGGAGGGGGGGGTGCAGAAGCAGATGGGCGCTTCTCCTGTGTGCCCTGGCCGGGAATCGAACCCGGGTCCCCCGCACGCCAGGCTGATGCTCTACCGCTGAGCCAACCGGCCAGGGCTCCTTCTTTCCTTTCCTTTCCTTCCCCTTCCCCTTCCCCTTCCCCTTCCCCTTCCCCTTCCCCTTCCCTTTCCCTTCCCCTTTCCTCTTTCTTTCTTTCTCTTTCTTTCTCTCTCTCTTTCTTTATCTCTCTCTCTCTTTCTTTCCTTCTTTCTTTCTTGCTTCCTTCCTTCTTTCCTCCCTCCCTCCCTCCCTTCCTTTTCCTTCCTTCCTCACTCCCTCCCTCCCTCCCTGGCTGAGGCAGACCCTGTCTCCCTAAACCAAAAACCCTGATGGGGAGAGGACGACGTCGTGGGCTTTGCTCCAATGTCACCTTTGCAAGGAGACCCAAGTGGATCAAATCCGCCCGTTGGACGGGACCCCTGAAACGTACAGAATGTGGTCCCTCCCCGCTCTCTGAACAACGCTGGGGGAAGAGCCTTCGGACAGCGTCCTCTCCTGGAGCTCCTCACCTTCCCACGCTCCGTTCTCCTCCCTGGCTCCGTTCTCCTCCCTGGCTCCTGTCACTGTCTCGTACACGTACTAGAGCTCTACGTATTCAGCTGCTTCTACAATGCCAGGTCCAGAAGGAAGGAATTTGTGTTTGTTTATTTACTACTGTGCCCCCAGTGCCAAGAGCCACAGGCCCTCAATAAACACGGCTGAACACACAAGTGAAGGAATGAGTGAATTCTCACAATGCAGGATCCTAAATTGAAAAATCCAAAATGTTAACAAATTCTCACTACAAAGAACCTGTGCAAAAAAACCCACAAAAAAAAAACCCCACCACAGAACCTTGCCACGGGGGAGATCAGAGAGGGCTCCATGGAGGAGGTGATACCCGCATTGACTCCTGAGAAGAGGCGGCGCACACGGTTCAGGGTTGGGAAGAGCAGGATTTAAGCAGCTCTGTGGGGTTCCGAGGACGTGCTGTGTCCCGGGTGAATGTGCTTCTGGGGCAATCCTCGTCCGCACCGCCCACGTCTCTCTGGGTGTACGAGGGACTCACCGGTTGAACAAGGAGGGGGGCAGCATCAGGCTTGAACACCAGAAAAGCAGCCACAATCCAGAGTTTCGGGGTAGAAGGAGTCTGATCAAAAGTATCCAGGAGCGAGTCCCTTGTAGGATAAGATGATAGAGTCCCAGGAACACCTGGGGCCTTAAACAAACAAACAAAGAAACAAACAAAAAAGTATTATTACTCTGAACATTATTTTCGAGAAAGTCAATCCGAGCGGCGAGAGAATACATATCGATCATACCTACAAGGCAGCGGAGTTTTTCCTCTGGGTTTAGAGGGGCTTTGTGTTATTACCTGAGTAACTTTCTGTTTAAAGCATTTGGTTTCCATAGAACTTTTTGTAATTCATCAAAATTCACAGAACAGAGAAGGCTGGGGGCGGGTGGTGGGGGTGGGGAGAGTAGGTAGCGGGGTTACTGCTTGAACATCAACTCAATAAACATAATCTACTTTTCTGTGGAGTCCTTTATACAAAATATTGCCAGAGAGGTTACGGTCCAGCAAGACCAAATTTGAATGACTTACTTGCTTACTTGTTTTTAAAATGTTCTTTTTTTTTTTTTTTTTTTTTTTTTTTAGATTTTATTCATTAATTTTTAGAGAGAGAAAGGGGGAGGAGCAGGAAGCATCAACTCCCATATGTGCCTTGACCAGGCAAGCCCGGGGTTTTGAACTAGCGACCTCAGCGTTCCAGGTTGACGCTTAATCCACTGCGCCACCACAGGTCAGGCTAAGCTATTTTTGCTTTTCTACAAAAAAGATGTTTACGGACATTTTGGCTCCCTCCCTCAATAGAGTGATAGACAAATATTCTGGACACAATTTGTCACCACCATGACCTGTTCTCACTTTGGCTCTTCCGCGGAGTTCCCGTATGACACAAGGTGGCAGTTGCTGTACTACCCCCCCCCCCCCCCCCGGGGAAGGGACGGCTGCAGCTGCTCTCAGCTGGTCACTTCCAGAGGGCCTTCCACAAGATGCTGAGGAGACAGGGGTTGGGGGACGGAAGCCGATAAGGATGCAATTTTCATGACAGCCCACAGGATTCACTCTTTTGTCAAATTCCACCAATTCGGTCACAACTACAGGACCGACGATTCCCTCGGTCCTGGGAGTACAAATGTGTCCCAGACCCAGCTCTGTCCCCTGTGCCTGACCTTCTCTCCTTAGGACACGCTGATAAGTAGTCGTAGAAAGGCGATATACCTCTTCGCAGCAATTTTTGCTAGAAATGCCAAGGGGGAAAAGAAAAAGGACCTTGGGAGCACACAGCAAAAACTCAAAATCCTGTCCCCTGCTTGCTCCTCTCACGCCAGGCTTCCGAGAACTCCCTCAGAAATCAAGCGTCCACGGTCACTCTGTGCTGTCCCCTCTGTGCCCGTTCCAGCCCAGCAGCCTGGCTTCTCCCCACTTTCCTCGTCTCCCCTCATCCAGAGACGGCACGAGAAAAGAGAGCCGGCGAGGTGGGCCTGGGGCAGAAACAAACGGCGCGGATTTACAACTTGATCTATTTTATTTTATCGCCTGTCATAGACTCTCCCACTCTGGGCACAGCTGTGTTTTAGTATATTCTAGAGTATAAAATATCACGACGTCAGGACTCCTGACTTGTTCCTAGATAAGCCTTGGAATGAGGCCAGAAAGGAAGAGAACTGCGTATGCGTTAACAGGAGCAACAAAGTTTCAACGACCTCAGATGCGATCCAGAAACAACAGCTTCCTGTGAGAGTGGAGGAAACTGGAGAAAATGGACCTGCTTTTTTCTAATTCCCTCAGTCCATGCCTGTTTTTTTGAAAATAAATTTAACAGTCAAGCCAACAGATTTTTGGTTTTGTTTTTTTATTAAGTGAGAGGCGGGGAGGCAGAGACAGACTACTGCAAGCCCTCTACCAGGTGATGCTCTGCCCAACATGGCCACTGCTCCGTTGCTCAGCAACTGAGCTATTTTAGTGCCTGAGGCGAAGGCCATGGAGCCATCCTCAGTGCTGGGCCAACTTTGCTCCAATGGAGCCTTGGCTGCGGGAGGGGAAGAGAGAGACAGAGAGAGAAAGGAGAGGGGGAAGGGTGGAGAAGCAGATGGGTGCTTCTCCTGTGTGCCCTGACCGGGAATCAAACCCAGGACTTCCACACGCCAGGCCTACGCTCTACCGCTGAGCCAACTAGCCAGGGCCAACAGTTTTTAAAATTGTAGTAAATACATATAGCATAATATTTACCATTTTTAAAAGTCCAGTTCGGTAGCATCGAGTACGTTCACACTGCTGGGTTAAACCATCACCACCATCCATTTCCCAGAATTGCTTCATCTTCTCAGACTGAAACTCTGTTTCCCCTTAAACACTGACCCCTCCCCTCCCCCACTGTACTTTCTGTCTGGATGATTTGATCACTCTAAGTACCGCATGTCAGTGGGACCACACAATACTTTTTCCTTTTTGTGACTGGTTTATTTCGATCAGCATACTGGCCTCAGTTTCACCCAGGTTGGTGCATGTGTCAGAATGTCCTTTCTTTTTAAGGATGAATAGTATCCCGTGGTTTGTATGGGCCACACTTTGCTTCTCTGTTCATCTGCTGATAGGCCCTTGGGTGACTCCCACCTTTTGGCTTTTGTGAAGAATGCTGCTATGGACGTGGGTGTATTTCATCTGCTTTTTTTTTTGTGTGTGTGTGTGTATTTTTCTGAAGCTAGAAACGGGGAGGCAGTCAGACAGACTCCCACATGCGCCCAACAGGGATCCACCTGGCACGCCCATCTGGGGCGTTGTTCTGTTGCGACCAGAGCCATTCTAGTATCTGAGGCAGATGCCACAGAGCCATCCTCAGCACCGGGCCATCTTTGCTCCAATGGAGCCTTGGCTGCGGGAGGGGAAGAGAGAGACAGAGAGGAAGGAGAGGGGGAGGGTGGAGAAGCAGATGGGCGCCTCTCCTGTGTGCCCTGACGGGAATCGAACCCGGGACTCCTGCACGCCAGGCCAATGCTCTACCACTGAGACAACTGGCCAGGGACTGCTATATTTATTTTTATTTTTATTTTTATTTTTGTCCAAAACAAAAGTCTGTAGTCTGTTTTGGCCCCGCTGGGTATTTCTGGGTGGAAAATGAGAAGCTTTGAGCATTTAGTGTTCCGACTCCTTTCTCGTTGTTGGAGACGCACCACTTCGTACCTCTGGTCTTCAGGGTTCTGTCACTCTTTTTTTCCCCGTGACGTCACCCCGCCCTGGACACAGCTGATTGGATAAGGGGAAAACCCTGACCGGGGGAAGCCAAGCCATTGGCTGACATGAGCCAATCAAATGTTTCCTCTCACAAATCTGGAATGGCAGCCGTGGGTGGCTCAGTGAACGTTGAAGAATGGATTTGGACCATATGGAAACTGGGACGAGAGGAGTGTGCCCGGGCCTGTCACCCTGCTCCCCAAGGTAGACGACAGGGACAGGTCATCTCTAAGGAAAGAGTTAAGCCCCAGAACTGAGAAACTCAGAAGACCCCCCTTCAGAACTGAGAAACGCAGAAGACCCCCCCAGAACTGAGAAACTCAGAAGACCCCCCCTCCAGAACTGAGAAACGCAGAAGACGCCCCCCTCCAGAACTGAGAAACTCAGAAGACCCCCCTAGAACCGAGAAACGCAGAAGACGCCCCCTCCAGAACTGAGAAACTCAGAAGACCCCCCCAGAACTGAGAAACGCAGAAGACGCCCCCTCCAGAACTGAGAAACTCAGAAGACCCCCTCCAGAACTGAGAAACGCAGAAGACGCCCCCTCCAGAACTGAGAAACTCAGAAGACCCCCCCAGAACTGAGAAACGCAGAAGACCCCCCCAGAACTGAGAAACGCAGAAGACCCCCCTCCAGAACTGAGAAACGCAGAAGACCCCCCCTCCAGAACTGAGAAACGCAGAAGACCCCCCCAGAACTGAGAAACGCAGAAGACCCCCCCAGAACCGAGAAACGCAGAAGACCCCCCCTCCAGAACTGAGAAACGCAGAAGACGCCCCCTCCAGAACTGAGAAACTCAGAAGACCCCCCCTCCAGAACTGAGAAACTCAGAAGACCCCCCCTCCAGAACTGAGAAACGCAGAAGACCCCCCCTCCAGAACTGAGAAATGCAGAAGACCCCCCAGAACTGAGAAACTCAGAAGACCCCCCCTCCAGAACTGAGAAACGCAGAAGACCCCCCCTCCAGAACTGAGAAACGCAGAAGACCCCCCCAGAACCGAGAAACGCAGAAGACGCCCCCTCCAGAACTGAGAAACTCAGAAGACCCCCCCTCCAGAACTGAGAAACTCAGAAGACCCCCCCTCCAGAACTGAGAAACGCAGAAGACCCCCCTCCAGAACTGAGAAACTCAGAAGACCCCCCCAGAACTGAGAAACGCAGAAGACCCCCCTCCAGAACTGAGAAACGCAGAAGACCCCCCCTCCAGAACTGAGAAACGCAGAAGACCCCCCCAGAACTGAGAAACGCAGAAGACCCCCCCTCCAGAACTAAGAAACGCAGAAGACCCCCCCTCCAGAACTGAGAAACTCAGAAGACCCCCCCTCCAGAACTGAGAAATGCAGAAGACCCCCCCAGAACTGAGAAACTCAGAAGACCCCCCCTCCAGAACTGAGAAACTCAGAAGACCCCCCTCCAGAACTGAGAAACTCAGAAGACCCCCCCAGAACTGAGAAACGCAGAAGACCCCCCTCCAGAACTGAGAAACGCAGAAGACCCCCCCTCCAGAACTGAGAAACGCAGAAGACCCCCCCAGAACTGAGAAACGCAGAAGACCCCCCCTCCAGAACTGAGAAACGCAGAAGACCCCCCTCCAGAACTGAGAAACGCAGAAGACCCCCCCTCCAGAACTGAGAAACGCAGAAGACCCCCCCAGAACTGAGAAACGCAGAAGACCCCCCCTCCAGAACTGAGAAACGCAGAAGACCCCCCTCCAGAACTGAGAAACTCAGAAGACCCCCCCTCCAGAACTGAGAAATGCAGAAGACCCCCCCAGAACTGAGAAACTCAGAAGACCCCCCCTCCAGAACTGAGAAACGCAGAAGACCCCCCCAGAACTGAGAAACGCAGAAGACCCCCCCTCCAGAACTGAGAAACGCAGAAGACCCCCCTCCAGAACTGAGAAACTCAGAAGACCCCCCTCCAGAACTAAGAAACGCAGAAGACCCCCCCTCCAGAACTGAGAAACGCAGAAGACCCCCCCTCCAGAACTGAGAAACTCAGAAGACCCCCCCTCCAGAACTGAGAAATGCAGAAGACCCCCCCAGAACTGAGAAACTCAGAAGACCCCTCCCCCCCAGCCTCCGCCGGACAGAAAAGGTCATGCTGGCTCCGGGCAGGTGGCTCAGCTGGTAGAGGCTGCTGACCGGCAAGGTGGTGGGCTCCCCCTTTGCAGACAAGGTTCATCCAGTGAATGTATAAATAAACAGTACACTAATTGATCTCTCTCCCTCTCTCTCCCTTCCTCTCTTTCTCTGTAAAACCAATTTTAAAATTTTTTTTAAAAAAAGGGAAAAAAAAGTGATACGGAGACAGGACCAGAGAGGAGACTGAAACAGAAATAATCTCCCTCTGGGGCCACTGCCTTTCCCCTTCCCGCGTTCCCTGAGATGCTCGTGTGTCCTTCCCAAAAATGGCTCGTGTTGCTTAAGTTATTTTGAATGACTTCTGCTCTCTGTAGCCCCGTGTGTCGAGGTGATCTATGGAGATATTCATCTCTGTCTTCTTTCTCTGCTAGAGGAGAGAAAGGAAAGGTAATCTTCTCTTTCTCCCGGCTTCCTGAAAGAACAGACACATTTTTATTTTTGCTTTATTACTCAAAACTGCACTGTCTGATGGGGCAGACACAAGGGGCCATTGAGTCCTTAATATGTGGTTATTCCCAAACGAGAGGTGTTCTGAGTGTGAAACAGACACTGCATTTCAATGGCTCGGTACTAAAAAAACAGACGTAAAATATTTCATTAATAACTGTAGATTGAGTTCGTGTTCCAGTGGTAGTATTTTGAATACATCGGGTTACATAAAATGTTATGACAATAAATTTTATTCCTTTGGTTTGACTGCTTTAATGTGGCTACTAGAAAATTTTAAATTACATACGTGGGCGGCATTCTCTTTCTCTGGGAGAGTGTTAGTTGAAGGTTGAGGCCAGTCTTTGAGCGGGGACAGAGGGGTGGCCAGAATTTCAGGAGCCCTTCTAAAGAAAGCCCCCACTCGCTTCTGCGGTGGACAGGTCAGACTGACCACGGGAGTCACTGCAGAGGAGTGAGGACGGAAGGGCCGGAGCTGTGGGTGGACGGAGGCATAGTGTCGCCCGGGAGGAGAACCGGAGTCCCCAGGGGTAGAGGGAGGCAGAGTCTGTGAGTGCTGGAGGCCTGGGCTGTTCCGCTTTGCAGTTTCCCCGCCCCCTTCCCCAGGAGGCACACCTCAGCTAGGACAATGTCAGGATTCTGAAGGTGACCTTAGAGGACTAGGACTTAGCTGGCTGTAGACACCTCTCTGTATCTGAGCCATGGCTCAACTGAGCCCCTGTGGGAGGCCATCCCTCAAAACAGACAGCTGACGACCAAACCCCTGTGGCACCAAAATAGCTCCAGGGTTTGATACAATCCTGTCGAGTGGGAGAGGCAGCCCACTGGTGACAGACCCTGCACATCTCATCACGGGGGGGGGGGGGGGGGGGCGTGGAGGTTCAGAGCCAGAACTCATTTGACTTAGAGTTTTTTAAAAGATGAAAAAATGTTGCCTGACCTGTGGTGGCGCAGTGGATAAAGCGTCAACCTGGAAATGCTGAGGTCGCCAGTTCGAAACCCTGGGCTTGCCTGGTCAAGGCACATATGGGAGTTGATGCTTCCAGCTCCTCCCCCCTTCTCTCTCTCTGTCTCTCTCTCCTTGCTCTCTCTCTCTGTCTTTCTCTCTCCTCTCTAAAAAAAATGAATAAATAAAAATTAAAAAAATTAAAAAAGATGAAGAAATGTGAGGTTGTCTGCTCCTCAGCACTGGGGGCCAGATTCATGCCTGTTGCACAGATCACCTTTGGCTAAGGCAGCTGTGCACTCACAAGTGTGTCAAGTGCGGGTCCCTGGGCCTCCATGCAGAGGGCTGGCTGCTGGTCTTCTCACCCACAGTCTCCCACCTGAAGGACCAGGACCTCTCCAGATGGATACCCTCCTGAGAAACAGACTTAGAACTTCCAGGACCCAAGGGAATTCCTAATAATGCTGACACTGCCATCATGAAACTTCCCACCCAGAAAGGACCCAGGAGGGTAGCGTGGTCCAGCTCCCTTGTTCTGAAGCAGAGCCTAGACCAAGGGAGGAGGGACGGGCTCAGGGTCATCAAGGCTACCTGCGGCAGGCTCTCCACCCAGAAGATGCCCCTTTTTGACTCTCCCGGGCATCCCCAGTGGCCCTACCCCCGAGTCCTCCACACCACAACCTCACGTCCTTCCCTTCCCCGTCTGCAAGATTCCAGGCAGAGTCTTTCTGTCAGAGAGCATGTGATATCTAATCTGCGACATTAAAACTCTGCGGGGAGGAGATTACCTTGACCAGAACTCTCTACGTGTGTGTGTGAAGTCTGGACAGAACGTGGTCCAACTGCCGTAGCTCCTGTTAGCCGAGATTCAGAAGAGGAAGACTCACACAGGGGGGTCCTTGTCTCGTGAAACAGTCTGGACGTGAGCAGCTCGGGGCCAGGAAGGGGTCTCCCCAGGGCCGGTGGTCCAGGGTCCTTCCGCACAGAGAGTGTCGCCCTCGACTGCAGATCCCAGGTGGCTTAACCCCCATCGGCATTCCAGCCAGTCAGAGCCGGGAAGGGGGGTGTGGGGACGGCACATACCTGCCCCTTTAGAGGCGCGACCCAGAACTTTCTCTATTTCTTTTTTTTTTTTTTTTTTTCTGAAGCTGGAAACGGGGAGAGACAGTCAGACAGACTCCCGCATGCGCCCAACCAGGATCCACCCGGCACATCCACCAGGGGGCGATGCTCTGCCCCTCCGGGGGGGGGGGGGTCCGCTCTGCCGCGACCAGAGCCACTCTAGCGCCTGGGGCAGAGGCCAAGGAGCCATCCCCAGCGCCCAGGCCATCTTTGCTCCAATGGAGCCTTGGCTGCGGGAGGGGAAGAGAGAGACAGAGAGGAAGGGGGAGGGGTGGAGAAGCAAATGGGTGCTTCTCCTATGTGCCCTGGCCGTGAATTGAACCCGGGTCCCGCGCACGCCAGGCCGACGCTCTACCACTGAGCCAACTGGCCAGGGCCCACAGCAATAATTTTGATTGACGCGAGGAAGGCAGGGAGAAGAGAGGAACCAGCGTCTATTGGTACCGACTGTTCCGGGCGGAAGGGCTGCACAGGCCGTCAAGTTTAATTTTCAAAAGCGGCGCGCCCGGCAGGCGCAAGGTGATTACCTTCTTCTCCATTGTGCAGTTCGTAAACCAGAGACACAGAGAGCCTGCGTGCCTCCCCCAAGGTCACCTGCTCACGCTAGAACATGGGGAGCTAGGATGTGAACCAGGGCTGTGTGACTCCTCCCTGCAGCCACGACACACCCCAGAATGCTCTCCCCACCGTGAGGAGCGGAGCTGATGCGAGAGAAGGAGCTCCGGCTGTTCTAACTGAGGGTCCCAGAGCTGCACCTGTCACCTCCTCACCTCCTCAGCCCTCTGGGGACCTCTAGAGCCCCGAGAAGCGTGGCGTGAAACCCATGGCTCTGGGGGGTCTCCAGGGCTCTGATGGACCCTGTACTGAGAGGCCTCTCAGACGCCACGACCAAAGATAAAATAATAGCCCCAAACTTCCAGCCAGTCGGAGTGGAGCAGTGGGTGTGACACCGTGAAAAGAATCCAGGTGGACCTGGGCTTGGGTGTGCTTCAGTTTCCTCATAATCAGTCCAACTTTGTAAGGCTGGTCTGAGGAGGAAAAGAAATGATATATGTGGCCCTGGCCGGTTGGCTCAGTGGTAGAGTGTCAGCCCAGCGTGTGGAAGTCCTGGGTTCGATTCCCGGCCAGGGCACACAGGAGAGGCACCCATCTGCTTCTCCACCCCTCCCCCTCTCCTTCCTCTCTGTCTCTCTCTTCCCCTCCCGCAGCCAAGGCTCCACTGGAGCAGAGTTGGCCCCGGGCGCTGGGGATGGCTCCATGGCCTCTGCCTCAGGCGCTAGGATGGCTCTGATTGCAGCAGAGCAACGCCCGGATGGGCAGAGCATCGCCCCCTGGTGGGCGTGCCGGGTGGATCCCGGTCGGGCGCATGCAGGAGTCTGCCTCTCTGCCTCCCTGCTTCTCATTTAAGGGGAAAAGATGATGTATGTGACGTGTTAGCTCTGTGCACCATGCATACAGTGAGCGCTCAGTAAAAGTCTGCTGGTGGTGGTCCTTGTGGTGAAGGAAGCTTCAGAATATTCTAGTTTTCTGGACCCATAGGTGGCAACTCCTCTTTGTTTTTGTCCCCTCCTTTAACATAAAATGGAAAAAAGAATGAGGCAGCCCTGGGTGAGGATGCTAACTGTGCCGCTGGCTAGCCGAGTGACCACGGGCAGGTCACTCTCCTGGTGAACGTCCATCTGTCCGTTACTCTTACTCCCGTGCGGGAAACACTCCCCAGCTTACGTGTGAGAATCAAGGTACATGCAGGGTGCTGTGCAGGGAAGGGTCCAGAGCAGCTCTTTCTGTTTGATTGTCTCCTATTTCCTGGGGACCTGGGGGCTTGGAGTGAGAACCAACAGTCCCCCAGCGCCATGGAATATACAGTTGTGTGCTCTCTCGGGGCAAAGATTTCTCAGCCACTTCTCACCCCCGATGCTCTCTTTCCCACCGGGCAGGGAGCCCGCTGTGTGACAGCTTCCTCCCGGTGATTTATTTATCTCCAAACTGCAAGGGAGGAAGAGCCGGGTTGCCTCTTGCCTGAAGCAGACTTTCCTCGGAGGTGTAAGTTGCTTCTCTAGCCAAATCCAGACAAAGAAAGAGTCGGCCCCCTGGATGGACGGTCTGCAAACTCCAGCTGCCTCGTGGCTTGACCCCGGGGAAGACGAGGATCTCCCCAATGCTGACATCGGGCTGGCCTGGCCGGGGGACTCCTGGGAAAGTGACAGAGGACAGGAGGCTGGTGAGACAATGCACGGTCCGTCCTGCTGTCTAAATAACGCCCAACGTCCCCCTGAGGTTCCCAGCACCCAGCGAAAGGAGTGCTGAGAACACAGGCGTCTAGGCGGGGTCCGCGATGGTGAGGGGGCATCGGCTGTCTCTTCCGACCTGGTCCCTGCCATCGGGGTTCAGCCTCCTCCTCTGGCTTCTCACTCGGAGGTGTCTGTCTGCGTGGGGTGGGGGCTGGCAGAGGGCATGATGCCCGGACACAGGACACAAGATGGACCACGAGCGGTATTTCCTGAGTCCGCACTGGATGGTCAGGCACCTTTCCAAGGGTCTTCACAGCCACGACCCATGTGCTCCCCACAGCTGCTCTAAGCGGTAGGTGCTTTATTATGCCAGTTTACAGATATGGGAACTGAGGCACGGAAAGACCCCCCCCACCCCCACCCCCGTCACACAGCTGGGAAGTGGCGGAATCTGAACTTGAACCCAGGACGTCTGGCTCCAGAGCGCTCGCTCAGCAATGCGAGAGAATTACTCCCGGGACCCGCGGATGAAGTGTTTCCTTCTGTGCAAAGAAGAGCCTGTCTGGCAGGCGAGGATTTCCTTCCGTCTGTTTGTTTGGGGGACTTGGAGGATGGTGAGGTTTTGAACAGATGGGGAGGCGGGAGGCTGGGCGTTCAGGCAGCTGAAACAGCACAAGTAAACAGACACGGAAGGGCTGTGACACACGGAAGGGCTGTGACACACGGAAGGGCTGTGACACACGGAAGAGCTGTGACACACGGAAGGGCTGTGACACATGGAAGGGCTGTGTGAGCTCAGAAAGCGGGTCCTGGGGGGCAGGGAGGTAGGAGAGGGCTTGGGCTGAGGACAGGCGTGGGGTCACCAGGATCTTAGAGCGGGAGAGCTGGGGGGCAGGGCTGAGCCCCAAGCTGGGGGGTGACAAGGAAGGCGCAGCAGTGACAATGATTCTGTGACATCTGAGGAGGAGTGAAGAGGGCAGGAAAGAGGAGACCGTGGGGAGGGGGGGGTGTGAAATCAGCACTGGGACTCAAATAATTTAACGTCCGGTTCTCTGCTCTAACGACTGTGTTAAGTATAAAAAAAACTATATACCGAAAGGTAGTTTATTATTTCATGCATTCCATACTTAACCGAACCCGGGACTTCCATAGTCCGGGCCGACGCTCTACCTACCATGGAGCTAACCGGCCAGGGCCTCAAAACTTAAAAATAAATGCGAAAGATCTTTCCGTCACGGGACATGTCTGTGAGCCAGACACTGAACATGGGCTCCTGGTTTGTCATGTCCCGCTCGCGCCCTGGAAGTTATGCGTCCAGTGGAAGGCCGTACGCCCCCTGCACTCAACCAGCATCGCTCGGTTAGGACAGGTGAAGGTGAGATGATTTGTCAGCTTCGTCTCACCCCGCCCTGTGCCACTCACTGGAGCCCAGAGGCTCATTCTAAAATGCTCTTGTGCCAACCTGCTGGTCTTGCAGCAAAACCCTGTCTCCTCACAGGCCCTCTTAGCCTTTCATCGCCGACCTCTGGTTGTCTCTTCCCAGACCATTCCTACTCTGCGCACTGTCCACAGTGAATAAAACCCGGTCCCTCCAGGGAAGGGAAATGTGCCTCTCTTGTCTGAGCCTTCCTGCCTGCCTTCCTCTTCCTCTTCCTCTTCCTCTTCCTCTTCGACGGCTGACTTCTGCCCCTTCCTCTTCAGCCAGCTACTTCTTACCTATCCTGGAAGCTTATGCACCACCTCCACCAGGAAGACCACCTCGATTTCCTTAGGTTGCCTTTGCTTACCCAGCATTCCCCACGCTTTGGGTAGCAGAGCCATTTCTCTTTGAGAAAAATAAATAAATACTTCTCCTCTAATCCACACACTGTTGGTGGGTGTGCCAGAAAATGGTTGAACATTTCCTCCCATCCATTTCCTTTCTTGGCACAAAAGGAGACTACAATTCCCAGACTCCTTTGCTATGAGAGCAAAACAATATGACTACATTCTATCAGTTGGGACAGAGACAGGATAAATGCCACCTCCAAGTACAGCCCCCAAAAGCCCAGGTGACCACCCACACTCTCTCCCTTTCTGTGGCGGCCATAAAGGCTCCGTGCTGGAAACAGCAGGGTCACGTGCTGGAAACAGCAGGGTCACGTGCTGGAAACAGCAGGGTCACGTGATAGAAACAGCAGGGTCACGTGATGGAAACAGCAGGGTCACGTGATGGATAGGGTAGGATCCCCGCTTAGAAGAGCAGCACTCCCAGAGGAACTGCCCGATTTTCACCTGGACGGTGACATGAGTAAGACATTAACCTTTGTTGTGTAAGCCGCTGAGATTTGTGGGTGGAGATGGTGCTGGGGTTTTCGTTACAGTCTGGCCTCTCCTGAGTCCTACGCTGTGAATGTCAATGAAAGCAGCCTGTCCTTCCCGTTTGACCCAAGCCTACGGGGGACTCTCAGGATGGAGGAGAGCAACACAAAACCACTGGTTCCGACTCATCGAGCGGTGGTTCCGATTCCTCTAGCAGTGGTTCCGATTCATCGAGCAGTGGTTCCGATTCCTCTAGCAGTGGTTCCGATTCATCTAGCAGTGGTTCCGATTCATCAAGCAGTGGTTCTGATTCATCGAGCAGTGGTTCTGATTCATCGAGCAGTGGTTCCGATTCCTCTAGCAGTGGTTCCGATTCATCGAGCAGTGGTTCCGATTCCTCTAGCAGTGGTTCTGATTCATCTAGCGGTGGTTCTGATTCCTCTAGCGGTGGTTCTGATTCATCAAGCAGTGGTTCTGATTCATCGAGCAGTGGTTCCGATTCCTCTAGCAGTGGTTCTGATTCATCGAGCAGTGGTTCCGATTCATCTAGCAGTGGTTCCGATTCATCGAGCAGTGGTTCCGATTCATCGAGCAGTGGTTCCGATTCATCTAGCAGTGGTTCCGATTCCTCTAGCAGTGGTTCCGATTCATCGAGCAGTGGTTCCGATTCATCAAGCAGTGGTTCTGATTCATCGAGCAGTGGTTCCGATTCCTCTAGCAGTGGTTCTGATTCATCGAGCAGTGGTTCCGATTCATCTAGCAGTGGTTCCGATTCATCTAGCAGTGGTTCCGATTCATCGAGCAGTGGTTCCGATTCATCAAGCAGTGGTTCCGATTCCTCTAGCAGTGGTTCCGATTCATCTAGCAGTGGTTCCGATTCATCTAGCAGTGGTTCTGATTCATCGAGCAATGGTGCCCCGAAGACACGGCCCAGTGGTTCCTGCCTCCTGGGACCCGAGTCGATCTGGATCCTGCTCTTGGAAAGCCTGGTCAATGTGACTTTGAATTCTTGCCTCCGTCGTCCCAGCGTGGATCCTACTTTGACCCATGGGATTTACTTCCTAATCCTGATCTCCCCGCCATTTACTTCTACGATCAACCTGGCGATTCTACAACCCGAGGAGCCTGAGGCAGAAACCCTTCCGAGTCCTGGGGGCTCCAAGTCCAGTCTCCACTGTCGGCCGCACCAGGGCGGCCATGACTGCATCCCGTCCACTAGGCTAGAATTCGACGTGGCCTGAGGCTCCTTGGTGTTATTTCCTTTCCAAATTCACTTACTCATCTTTTAAGTTTGCAGGGACATAAACTCCCACAATTCAAGGGTCACAGACGTAGGATCTGGAGCCAGATTTCCTTTATTTAAATCATCACGTGTGACTCACTGGTAAATGACCATGGACATCACTCTCAGAGCCCCAATTCTCTTATGGCAAAGTGGGCCTAATCACAGTCCCTAGTCTCAAGACTTTTATAAAATTTGATAACATTCATATATGTCAAAGACTTAGAACAAGGTCTGCTACAGAGTAGGCACTCCGTGAACATGAGCCATGTGCCACATCCTAACCATATTTTCTCTTTAATCCTGTCCTGAAGAGCATTATACCCTCCTCTTTACAGAGGAGTCGGGTGGAGCTCCCAGAGGTTAAGTCAGGGGCCCTGGGTGAAGATGAAACAATGTATCAGGGATGTAGCCAAGATTCCAAGGCCTACCTCTCCGCCCCAGGACACCGTTCTACTTCCCCGAAGCCAGCATACCAGGGCCACCAAGGTTTACTCAGTCCTATTAATTAATGTTTTCCGAACCAGGTTTGCTGCTTTTGAATACACAGTTTCAATTATCCCCCTGACAGCCCTAGGCAGCGTGTCACGTTACCCCCAACCAGCAGCAGAGGAAGGACTCTCAAGGAGGTTAAACAAGTGGGCGGAGTTCAAGCAGCGAATGAGAGGCTCAGGCTTGGAATCCAGGTCAGTTTGACTCCCAGGGCTCTCTCCCCTGCATCTGGCGACCTCATGTAATAATGATGAGAGCTATTGAGTGAGCTCTCTTTTATGTCCCAGGCAAAGCCCAACTGTCACAGCTCCCTGGCTGGCGAGGCATGTCGTCCCGAGGAGACCGAGGGAGCCAGGCACTGAATCCCTCACCCACTGCATGCGGCTCCTGAGGGGCAGGGGGCAGGACTTGAACCCAGACCAGCAGCGTCCGTGCTGTGTGTCCTGTCGAGCGGCAGAGACCTGAGGCCTCCTCCAGGGAGGACATTCTGTGCCTGTCACCTCACGGGCCACATCGCAGCTGTGCCGTGGCAGCTCGCTGATTCGCATGCTTTTGCTGTGATTTAGAATTTGAGACACTTTCACCCAAACTGAAGTTTCTCTGCAGGCTATTAAAAAAAAGGGGGGGAGGGTAAGCCCTGGCCGGTTGGCTCAGTGGTAGAGCGTCGGCCTGGCATGCAGAAGTCCCGGGTTCGATTCCCGGCCGGGGACACACACAGGAGAAGTGCCCATCTGCTTCTCCACCCCTCCCCCTCTCCTTCCTCTCTGTCTCTCTCTTCCCCTCCCGCAGCCAAGGCTCCATTGGAGCAAAGATGGCCCGGGCGCTGGGGATGGCTCCTTGGCCTCTGCCCCAGGCGCTAGAGTGGCTCTGGTCGCAGCAGAGCGACGCCCCCTGGTGGGCATGCCGGGTGGATCCCGGTTGGGCGCATGCGGGAGTCTGTCTGTCTCTCCCCGTTTCCAGCTTCAGAAAAATACAAAAAAAAGGGGGGCGGGGTTGACCTAGCAAACGAGGGGTAAAAACAAGATGATAGGACACGGGCAAGGCAAGGGCTCTTATAGAAACGGGTGCATCTGGAACGGCACCCTCTTGAAGAAATGGTTTTCCAGAACTACTGCGGGAGGACTCCTAGGGTGCCGGCGGTGGTAGCTCACCGGGGTGGGATGTGGCCGGTTCACACCGGGGCGGCAGAGCCGATGCCTCATTACTTTGTTGAGTTCGGCGAACTGGCGGTTAAGATGGCACCTGTCGTCAGGGCTCTCTCTGAGGTGGGCACCTGGGCAGCCGCCCAGAGTGGAAATCACAGATGGACATTTCTTATTCTTTTATAACCTTCATCTGCACACCAGCGTATTCTAAGTGCCTGTAGTCATGTTCGTTCTGTCCGTAGGTGGAAAAAAAAATTGCAAGTGAGGATGCCAATCAAGAAGCAATATGGAAATATCTTAAAGAACAGTTTTATTGTGTTTCTTGTTTGTTTGTTTGTTTGTTTGTTTTTGGTCAGGTACTATTTAATGTTTTTTCATTCATATTTCTAAACTCTTTCTTATAACATCATCTAGTGTTATGTATCTCTTTTATTGTTCTTATTTAAGTATTCAATGCTTATACTGAGCTACCTGTTGGCATATCAGGGTTTTTTATACTTATTACGGTCATGAGGGCAGAGAGCCGGCTGTCCACTTATTTGAGTCCCACTGCTGCAACTCACTGACGGCGTGTGAGCTGCTGACATCAGGGTCTGCGGAGGCTGGTCCACCTCTACCCACAGGTGAGAGATGCTGCCGGCCCCGCCCCCCGCCCCAGGCCCACCTCTACCCACAGGTGAGAGATGCTGCCGGCCCCGCCCTCCGCCCCAGGCCCCCGTGGAAGGATAGCAGAGCTAACCCCCAGCCTGCCTCCTTCTCTGCTGCTGCCTAGGAAGCCCAGCGCCCCAAAGCAGGCCTCGTGCGGGTCTCAAAGGACCCTGAATGACAGAACTTTTTCACAGCGGCGGTTCAGTGGGACCCTTTTCTGCAAAGAGGCAAAGATACATCGCAAACGGTTAATGAAACACAAGGAAAATCTGCAGCGAGAGAAATCTTTCCCTGGATTTTCCAAGGACATCATCTAGGAGCACCTCGGTCTAGAGCAGGAAAGCCTCCCCCACTCCCCCCACCCCACCCCCCACCCCCGCGCAGAGGGAAGGTCGCCCCGGGCGACGCCCCGTGTTAGGGACACCTTGCTGCTCCGCACCGCGGCCTGCGCATGCGCAAGATCACAGCAAGCCCAAGGACTAGCTCCAGCCACTGCAGACCCACGCACGACAGTGATGAGGCAGCCGTGGGAGCCTGGATGCTTCGCCTGCCTAAGAGAACCTGCCGGTTTAATCCGTGCGAGCATATTAATTGCCCTTATGCAGCTGGGCGCTGCTAATTAGAAAGGGATGGTGTTTATTCATCACAGAAAGCTCAGCAGGAAAGTCTCTCTTCTTAGCAACACCATGTTAATTTCAGTTTGGCTTCCAAAGGTCATAAAACAGCTTTGGATGGAAAGAACTTTTTTTTGAAGGGTGTTGTTTGTCCTAGGGCGCCTTCACTCTTTGCAAGGAAATTAAGGACAGGAAGCTCCGGCCCCTTCTCAGTTTCCTTCCTCGTTCTTTTCCTCAGGGAGAGCCCGTTCCACTGGTGGGCAGGCCGTGGCGACCGTGTTCCGATGCACGCACGGCTCACCTCTCCACCTCGGTCCCTCCCGTTTGCTTTCTCAAGATCTGCTCTTCACGCCTCGCCCCCCCTCCATCCACATACAGAGAGCCCCCTCCCGCCCGTCAGAGTTCCTCTGTGCGCTTCCTGCTGCGTGCCGGGGGGGGGGGGGGGGGGGGGGGGGGGGGGGAGTCCGGCCAACCTCTCATGGATTGACCTTTGACCTTCAGACTGCTTGCAAGTCAGGGGTGAAGGAAGCAGGAGACCCCGATGAGGGTTCAGCTCTTACCTGTGCTCTTATTCCAGTTTTCCCTGAGACCCCTGAGTGGGGTAGGGTGCTGGTCACGTCTCAGCGGCCCAGGGACTGCTGTGTGCAGTGTCCACTGGAGAGAACTTGTGAGAGAGCTGGAGGCTGGCTCCCTGCACCTACCCTGCCGTCTGCAATTTTAGATATTTCAAATTCATCTTGATCGTGACTCCTGTGAAGTGTGAGACGTTGAGCCCGTATGCTGAGCTCCCGGTGGGAGCGCTTGAATTCATTGTCAGTCAGTTCTGCAATGAAAAGTAGTCTATGCTGCTTTAGGGACCGACCCGCGTCCTAATTTATTTTATTTTACATGCATCATCTCATTTTCCTCTCACAACATATCCTAAAAGACAGTACTACTGTATTATTCTTCCCCCTTCTCAGATGAGTCTCAGTGAGGTCAATCGGCTTGTCCAAAGTCACAGGGCTATCACAGAAACTGGCTCTGTTGGGCTGGACAGAAACCCGTCCGTATAACTTGGGACTTGCGGACATAGATAGAGAGGCTGTGCTGAGAAATGCAGAGAACCCCAAACTTGCAACTGGATAAGCCGACAGCCACCAAGTTTCCTCCACGACTTTGGGGGCACTGGCTGCAGCTGAAAGGGAGCATCGCCCTCCCCCACCACGGCGTTTTACAAGCTTAGTTTGAAAAACCAGTAAAGTGTAATTCATCAAACTACTGAAGAGCTGGGGCTTGCCGACAGGATGTGGTGGAAGCCGGGACTTGTTGGTCACCGTCCCATCACCACAGCGAGAGAGCTTGTCTGAAAACACACACCACGTTGAAAGAAGATCTGAGATGAGGAGAGAGAGAGGCCAAGTGCTGGTCTCAGCCGTCAAGGTCCTAGATTCAGCCATACCTGCATGCTTGCCGCTTTCCTAAGGTTACTTGAAATTGCTATCCAGGTCTTCCACGTCCTGGTATTTAGAATTAAAGATTGGTTTTAAACGGTTACATTGACTCAATTACACGAGTTAATACTTTTCTTTTCCTTATTAAATTATGAGTCGGAGTTTGTTTGTTTCTTATCATTGACGCCTGCAAGAATCCTGAGTATATACTGGTTTTATATTGTTTTTTTCTCTTATTGATATTAATATTGTTAGCTCATAGCACATGGATAAATTATTGAACTTTGGATTTAGAGGTACCTCAACCTTTACCTTACACCAAACACAAGAATTAATTCCAGATGAAACACAAACCTAAACCTAAACACTAAAAATATAAAAACTTTTTTTTTATTAAATGAAAGGCAGGGAGACAGACAGACAGACTCCCATATGCGTCCCAACCAGGGACAACCTGGCAAGCCCACTACCAGAGTGACTCTCTGCCTGTCTGAGGGCCACGCTCCATTGCTCAGCAACCAAGCTCTTCCTAGCATCTGAGGCAGAAGACATGGAGCCATCCTCAGTGCCCGGGTCAACTTGCTCAAACCATTCCAAGCCATGGCTGTGGGAGGGGAAGAGAGAGAGAGGAGAGAGAGAGAGAGAGAGAGAGAGAAGAGAAAGAGAGGAAGGGTGTAGAACCAGATGGTCACTTCTCCTGTGTGCCCTGACAGGGAATCAAACTCAGGCTTTCACACACTAGGCCAATGCTCTACCACTAAGCCAACAGGCCAGGATCTATAAAAACTTCTAAAATGAAACGTATGACAATGTAGTTGAAAACCTGGTTCAGACAAAGATTTCTCACACAGGACAAAAAAATAAAAATTAAAAATATTAACCATAAAATTTGGAGCGCTGGCCAGTGGTGCAGCGGATAGAGCATTTCCCCAGAACATCAAGGCCTCTGGCTTAATCCCAGGGTCACTGACTCGATCCTGCAGGTGCCGGCTTGACTCCGAGGCCACCGGTTCAAGCCCTGGTCAGGCTACATGTGAGAAGCAGTCACTGGCACAGGTGAGTGGAACAGTGAGCTGGTGCTTCTCTCTCTCTTTCCCTTCTTGTTCTAAAAAAAACAAAAAAAGATTGTGAAATGACAGATCAAAGTTTATCCAAACTGAAAAATTCTGTTCTTCAAAAGCCATCAGTAATAAAATAAAAAGGCAAGGAACAGGCTCAGAGATAATAATATTCATAATATAAATGTCTGATAAAGAATTTGTATCCAGAATACATAAACAAGTCACACAACCCATAACAAATCAAGTTTAATGGCTTAAAAAGATATTTCACACACACAAAAAAAGATACTTCAATTGTCAACAAGCCATATGAGAAGATATTCTGTATTATTCATCTGGGAAATGCAAATTAAACCCACAATGAGATGTCACTTCCTACCTACTAGAAAGGATAACACTGAAGACCGATAACCCCAGATACTGGTGGAGGCCTGGGGCAGCCGAGACGCCCATCGCTGCTGGCAGCAGTCTCACCTGTTAGCAAGCTCTCCGGGGGACCCTGTGGAACAAGCCAGTAGTGTCCCTCCTCGGTACCCCTGAGAAATGAACACCTGTGCCCACAAAACGACCGTTACAAGAATGTTCTTAGCGGCTCCGTTAATAATAACCCAAACCAGGAAGTGACCCAAATGTCCATGGGAAACAAATCATATTTGCACAAGGAAATAATATTTATCCACAGAAATGAAGGAACCAGAAATGCACACGCCAACATCGGTGCCCAGAGACACGGCACTACTGATGGTCTGACTGCGATAAAAAAAAAAGTAGAAGGTTGTTGCTTGGGTGGGAGGGGGGAGGAACCCTATTAAGATTTCATTTTTTAAAAAAAAAAATGGAACAGGATAACAGATTATGTATGAGGACTCTGGAAGTAAAATGCCCATATCAAATCCTGGCTTGATGACACACCTGATGTGTGACCCTAGGCAAGTTACTTAACCTCTCTGAGCTCCCACTTCTCACCTGTCTATGCTTGTTGAAGAATTAAGATAATATGTAGCGTAGTAAGTTGAATAGTGACCACCCCCCTCATAAAAGTTTATGTCTACCCAGAATCTTGGATTGTGACCTTATTTAGAAATAGGTCTTTATATATGTTATAATTAAGACAAGGGTCAAGATATGAGCATACTGGTCCCTAAGTCCAATAAGAGTGTCCTCACAAGAGGCAGCAAAGAACACACGGAGGCACCACAGAAGTCATGTGATGATGAAGGCGGCTGTTGGCGCGTGCGTGCACCTGCCAGGGAACACCACGGTTGGCTGGTCACTACCACCACCGCCAGCCGGGAGGCGGAGCCTCCAGAAGGAACCAACCCAGTCAACACCTCGACTTCAGACTGCTGGTTTCTCAACTCGAGAGAACTCATTTCTGTCGTTGTAAGCCACCCACCCAGTTTGCGATAATTTGCCGTGGAAGCCCTGGGAGACACGTCCCTATGGTAAAGGTCGCTGTTCAGTAAACGGATGTTTTTACGTTAGTTCCTCTTGTTACTGAAGCCAAGGGTCCTGTCCTGTATCCTTGTGGGTGCCGTGTGCACCAGCAGGATGTTTGTACAACTTCCCTAGGGACGCCACGGCCAAGTCCCGCAGACGAGGTGGCGGCCGCAACGGAAGCGCCCTCTCTCCCGGTTTGGAGGCTGGGCGTTCATGATGGAGGTGGTGGCAGGGCTGGTGTCTGTGGAGGCTGCTCTTTTCCGCCCGTAGAGGGCTGTTCCCCCTGCCCCTCCACACCCCTGTCTCCCCAGAGGTTTCTGCGCCCAGACTTCTCTCTCTTCATAAGGACACCCTTCCTATGAGATGAGGGCCTGTCCCCGTGGCCTCATTTTTCACTTTATCTCTTTTAAAACATACCTACCTCCAACCATAGTCCCACTCTGAAATACTGGGGGGGGGGGGGTAGGACTTCAACGGGTACATTTTGTGGGGACACGGTGCAGGCTGTGACAATCATGAGAAACGGTTCTTGTCCCGAAGCATTGGAGCATGGAGTCTTCAGGTTCCAAAGACAGTTTAACTCTACTGGACAAGGATTTGCTGAGGCTTCTTGGAGCAAGCACGGAGGTGCCCGGGTCAGATCTTCCTCCCCCAGAGCCTGTGACGGGGAGAAGAGCTGCTTCACAGCCCCCCACCCACCCTAGCACCTTCATGTCTAAGCCCATCTGTTCACCTCTGTGTGCTTGAGGATTCCAAACCCGAAGGCCTCAGACACTGGACAGAGAACAGAAAGGTAGAGACCAGGCCAGGTGTGGGGCCCAGAGAGTGCTGGAGCGTCTAGGGGACTTTATCTCTAGATAAAGAGCACAGGCACTCGAGTCCACGCTGTTGAACCAGCCCCTGAGCGCACGTCTGTGGACAGAATCCAGCCTGCCAAGGAGTCTGCAGTCCTAGCTTTTCTTCCACATTCTTGTCGTCATCATCATCATCATCATCATCGCCAGTCTCCTGTCTCTGTCTCCTCTATTTGGAAATCTTTTCTCTGGTACCAAAGTGCCAAAGTGATGAACTCCTACCCATACTCTGAGGTCTTTTTTTAAATATATTTTTTTAATTTTTTGTTTTTTATTCAATGAGAGGAGGGGATACAGAGAGACAGACTCCCACATGCACCCCGACCGGGATCCATCTGGCAAGCCCACTAGGGGGCGATGCTCTGCCCATCTGGGGCGTTGCTCCATTGCTCAGCAATTGAGCTCTTCCTAGCACCTGAGGTGGAAGCTATGGAGGCATCCTCAGCGCCCAGAGTAAACTCTCTTCAATAGAGCCATGGCTGGGAGAGAAGAAGAGAGAGAGAGAGAGTAGCGAGAGGGGGAGAGGTGGAGAAGCAGATGGGCACTACTCCTGTGTAGTGCCCTGGCCAGGAATTGAACCCAGGACTTCCACATGCCAGGCTGATGCTCTACCCCTGAGCCAACCAACCGGGGCCTACTTTGAGGCCTTATGTTACCTATTTAGAGCCTCTCCTCGCTTCCTCAAGTACAGACTCCCCCTCCTCTCTGTTCTCACCAGGCTTTGCACATTTCTCTGTCCCGGTGAGGAGCCCATTTGTTTGTGGGTCTGTGTCCCTGTTAGGCAGTCACTGTCCCAAGGCCAGGCCTTGTTCTCTCTGCTCCTCACGTGCATTTGGGGACACAGCAAACCAGTGTTTATGGAGTGGTAGGTATCAAGCATGACGATAAAGCCCTTAATCGTCACAGAAGCATTTGTCTTGCTCCATGTTACCAACAGGGGGTTCTGCGTGTAAGGTGAAGTCACTTGCCCAGGGTTCCCCGACTAGCAACACTCTGGCTGAGCCAGAATCCAAACTCAAGCCCCCCCAGGATCAAAGCCTCTTCTCTTCTCCTACTTTACAGACGGGCGGGGGGGGGGGGGGGGGGAAGCAACCGACAGATGGTGGAGAGTCCAGTGGAACTGGCCACGAGGAGAATTCCTGCACTTTTCGTCTCTCCAAGGGCATTGGACTCTAGCTGATATTCAGTTCCTTTGCCGCACTGCCATGTTTTTCTAGGAGGTTTGTTTTCTCTTCTTTTGACACTGCCTGAACTATTCAAGACAAGTTCTTGCTAAAAAAAAAAAAAAAAAGAACAATGATAAAACTGCCTGTCAGAGGAAAGACGCCTCGCCCGCTATCTCTCTAATAGAAGCGGAGAATTTCTGAGGTACGTCTGCCAGCTCGTTAGGCATGCAAGATTAAACTCGGATTTATCTCGGCTCAGCCGGACGCGCCCTGAAACCAAATTCTAGGGGAAGGAACTTCCAGCCGCTCAGCTGGATCAAGACGAAGGGGACAGAGACCTGGACGAACAGGCAGAAAAATCTACCCGCTGGACAGAAAGGGGACTGCTCGTGGCCAAGAGCCTAGGGCACCCCGTTCAGACGTGGAGGCTGGGGGTTCCCTAGGCAGACCCTGAAGACAGGTCGAGTCTCTAGGTTCAAGCCCGGCCCCGCCGCTTCTAAAGAGGCAGCTGTCAACCAGCGTCTCAGTCTCTCTGTTCCTCAGTGTGGAACGGTTAAAATGGGCTGAACGGTTAGAGTCCCCTCTGGTTGGCTGTTGTGGGACGTCGATAAACCACCGCATGTCGTTAGTGCAGTCCTCGTACGGGAAACGCTTAGTCACCCGAGTCGTGCTTCGTCGGGAGGGGTCTTTGCAAAGCCCTGGGCCCTCTGGCCCTCTGATTACCCCTCCAGCCTTGCCCTCCTGCTTCTGGCCCCAACCCTGACCCTCCTACACCCCCGCTAACTACATGCAGAACCTCAGGAGTGCCCTACGCCCTACCCCGTGCCCAACACTGCTGTCACGTGCGAATCCCTACTCGCCCTTCCTGGGCACCTCCCCCCGGAGTCCCCGCCCACCTCTCCATCGAGCAGGAGGGCTGTAGACCCTCGAAAGTTCTTCGATTGCAACATGTTGCACGTGGAAAATTATCTAGACTTTCAGATGGAGAAAGCCGGATTCCGGGCGGAAGGAGGACTCTCCACGCAGCACGAGGTTTGGTCTCTAGTCTGGGGGCGACACGGCTGAGTGTGTGCGCTTCCATGGTCCTGGCCCGGCTGTAAACACAGACGTATGCTGGGTGTCACCGAGGCGTCACCATGGTGGGCAAGCAGGAGAAGGGTCAGCATCTGCCACACTGTAAGGAGGGGACAGGATGCCTTAGAGCAGCGGTTCTCAACCTGTGGGTGGCGACCCCGGCGGGGGTCGAACGACCAAAACACAGGGTTCGCCTAAAGCCATTGGAAAATACATATCTCCGATGGCTTTAGCCGCTGAGAAGCCGCGCTACCGTCTGCAGCAGCGCTATTCAGCTTGAACGCAGGCCGTTATGGACGTGCGTTCCAAACTGAATGCCTGCGGTCATGCGCAGACGTGATTGCATCATCCGTCCGGGGCCTAAGGGGGGGGGGCGCTCCACAGTCCATAGCAGCGCATTACGTGTGTCCGGCGGAGGACAGAAGCCTAGGAGGCGGAGAGGCAATGAGAATACATAATGCATATCAGGTATTTACATTCCGAATCATAACTGTAGCAAAATTACAGTTATGAAGTAGCCACCAAAATTATTTTTTGGTTTGGGGTCACCGCAACATGAGGAACTGTATTGCGGGGTCACGGCATTAGAAAGGTTGAGAACCACTGCCTTAGAGGATGACCGAAGGCAGTTTTTTCTGAGGGTCAGACTGGACCCTCTCTCCTGAGATCCATTCCCCGACACTCTGCTTGCTACCTGCGTGATGCCAAGCACGTTACTTAAACGCTTCACGCCACAGTTTTGTACAATAGAAAATACTAATACTAATCTCTTGTGATGTTGTGTGAGCGCTAGCTGAGCTCACCCACGTAAAGCTCTTAGAATAGTGCCTGGTGCACAGACCATGTCCGATGAACACGAGCAATAATTAGGATAACGACTAATCTTCACTTCCTTCCCCTCTCCCTACACGGGTTGTAAGGTTCAAGAGATGACTAGCAGCTGTCCTCATTGCATGGTGTACCCTTTGCTCCCAGCCCAGGATGTAACACAAAACAGATGCTCAGTAAACATGTGGAGAAGGAAAGAAAAGAGAGAGAAAAAAAAGAGAAAGAAAGAGGAGTCCTTGAGTTGCAACATACTGCAAGTCAAGAATCATCTAGAATTGAAGAAAGACAGATACATTCATTTTCAACCAAGTGAAAGCTATCACACTTTTTTTTTCGTTTGCTAAAATCGTGTCACTCTTCCCCAGCATTTAGTGTTTCATAATCTCTTATATCGACTTCAGTATGTGTTATTTTGGTGAGGGGATACTGGGACACATTAGCAGTTGTCTGAGAGATGCATTGGATGGCACGAAATGACTCTTCCCACTGGAGTAGGACCCAGCGACGCAGTGGGGAGACTTCCTTCCCGGCCCCAGAGAAAGACAGCTGCCGCCTCCGTGCTGGTCCTGTGGTCCCACCTGTGAACTTCAGCCGATCGAATCTCCAGTTTTCCCAGGGCACCAACCATGGGCTCCTTTTCAGCTGCACATCCACATCACCCAGGTTCTCAAGATGAATGCTGAACACCCGAAAGTTGATGGAATAACTTTCCCTGTGGAATCATTATCACACAGATGGGATCCCTCTAACTCCATAGGACTAGAGTTTTCTCTCCCTGACAACAGCCAAGTAACAGTCCAAGGTCATTCTCAGGAGAGTGAGAAGAGGGCGATGAATCAAATGTTCAGCGGCATCAAAATGAGATAGACGGATGCATTCATCTTAGAGGAACAGACAGTCCTGCCTCATCTCCCTCCAGCTCCGGTCATTCTGTGTCCCCTACGTGAGTGTCTGCTCTATTCACTGGTACTGTTACTTACTATCTAGATAAAAGGTTTCTGGACATTCTTTATGGCATGGAGATAGAGCAGGGGTTGGGAACCTTTTTGGCTGAGAAAGCCATGAACGCCACATATTTTAAAATGTAATTCCATGAGAGCCATACAATGACCCGTGTACATTATGCATTATCCAATAAAAATCTGGTGTTGTCCTGGAAGACAGCTGTGATTGGCTCCAGCCACCCGCAACCATGAACATGAGCGGTAGGAAATGAATAGATTGTAATACATGAGAATGTTTTCTATTTTTAACGTTATTATTTTTTTTATTAAAGATTTGTCTGCAAACCAGATGCAGCCATCAGAAGAGCCACATTTGACTCGCGAGCCATAGGTTCTCGACCCCTGATAGTGATTTTCAACCTTTGTTTCTCACGCACTCATAAACTAATTACTAAAGAAAAAGGGGCCCTGACCTCTTCTCCCTTAGTAACTAATTTATTTGTGCCATGAGATGAAAATGGTTGTATTTAGTCAGGGGCACTGACCTTAGTAATTAGTGTGTGTTTGTGCCATGGAAAAAAAAGGTTGAAAATCACTGTAAGTAGTTGAAGCCGACAGGTCCTCCTTCGATGTAAAACTGGCTTTGCAATTTTTTTTTATCAGATGATAATTGAGAGGAGATACCAAATGTATATATAAGAATGTGTTTACCTTTCAAATTTTGAGAGGGTTTTTTTGTTTGTTTTCTTTTTTTGCGCGTGAGAGAGACAGAGACAGGCAGGCAGGCAGGAAGGGAGAGATGAGAAGCAGCAACTGATAGTTACATCATTTTAGTTGTTCATTGATTGTTTCCCATATCTGCTTTGACCAGGAGGCTCCAGCCGAGCCAGTGACCCTGGGCTCAAGCCAGCAACATTGGGGTTCAAGCCAGCAACCACGGGATCATGTCTATGATCCCACACTCAAGCAGGTGACCCTGCACTCAAATTGGGCCAGCAACCTTGGCATTTAGAACCTAGATCCTCAGCATCCCTGCGCCACCACCAATCAGGCAAGAATTGATATTTTTATGTATCTGGGCAGCCTCACTTTGGAAACCTTGACCACCATTAATAAGTTTGGGTTGTGCTCAGATGGCCAACACTCCAAGGCAACAAAAAACAATGAGATGCCAGGCCTGGCTGGTTGACTCAGTGGTAGAACATCAATTTGGCCTGTAAAAGTCCTGGGTTCAATTCCCAGTCAGGGCACACAGGAGAGGTGACCATCTGTTTCTCCCCACTTTCGCCTCCCCCCTTCTTTCTCTCTTCCTCTCCCACATGGCTTGATTGATTTGAGCGTATTGGCCCCAGCACTGAGGATAGTTCTGTGGAGCCCCCACCTCAGGCACTAAAAATAGCTCAGTACTCGAGCATTGGCCCCAGATGGGGCTGCTGGGTAGATCCTGGTCGGGGTGCATTTGGGAGTCTGCCTCACTATCCCTCCTCCTCTCACCTAAAAAAATTTAAAAATTACAGTTCTTTATTTCCTTTGATTAAGAACCCTCTGCCTTCCTTTCTGGGTTTCGGAAAGCTGGAATGCCATCCAAGCTTACATTTATTTCATCTGTACCTTGCACAGCTCAATTGCCCATGCAAACTCCATTCATCTTGTGGGTAAAGGCTCTGCTCCTAACACTTCCTTTGGTTACCAGAAATTTAGTTCTTAATCAAAGTGATGCATTTACATAAATTTTTAAAGGTCAACTCTCTTGTATATTACTTGAACACAATTATTTTTAAAATAAAACTTGATATCTTTATCATTATTTCAGATATGATCAAGTAGAAAATCTATATAGCACTTGCCAGAAATACAAAGCAAAATAGATACAAATAAAATAAGACAACACTACCTAATCAACTTCGTAGACAGAGAAAGAAGAATTCACCAAGCTGGGAGGAGGGAAGACTAGAGAGAGTTGTTTTAAGAATGCAGTGTCTGTTCAAAATGATGGAAAGTTTTGAACATAGATGGTGGTGATGGTTGCATAACAGTGTGAATGTCACTGAGTTGCACACTAAGAAACAGTAAAAATGGTAAGTTTGGTGTTTTATGTATATATATATATATATTACTATAATAAATAAATCCACCAGTCAATCATTAACAGGAGAATTAAAAAACTGTACACTTATACAATGGAATACTATTGAGCAATATAAGAAATTATTGCTACATCTAACAACATGAATGAATCTCAAAGACATTATGGGATGCCACGTGGTTCAATGTCTGTAACATTCCAAGAGAAAAACAGCACAAAGTGGTTGTCTGGAGAGAAAATAAAGGGTATTGATTTGAAAGAGGCTTGAGGGGATTTTCTGGGGTGAAGAGAATCAGCTACCCTTTGTTTTTAGTGTTTGTGCACAATTGTCAAGATGTATTTAATTAAACATTGAAGATTTTATCGTATGCAAATTGTACCTCATTAGATAAAGAAAAATTCAGGTGGTTAAGATTTCCTCTTAGCTGGACAGCCCTGAGGTAAGAATGAGAATAAAATCTCTCCTCTTGTCTCCAAGGGTACGCAATCACCTGTCCATATCTTTTTGATTGACACCTTCTTTATTTGGCTCTGTTAATATGTTTAATTAAATTATTTCATTTCATCTATTTTATTTTTTTTTAATTTTCTTTAGAAAATTAACTTTAACAGGGGGACATTGATCAGTAAGAGGACATAGGTTTCGGATGAACATTTCTAGAGCATCTGAACTGCTGATTATGGTGGGTGCCCATCACCCAGAGTTAAATCATTTTCCGGCACCTTCTGTTTGTCCCTCTTTACATAAACTGTGTTAACACCATACAGGCCTGATACTATTCCGTCTTTATCAGGTGATTCTTCACATCACCTTTGCTGACTGTTTGTGAGGTCACATGTCTTCCCCACAGTAACTTCCAAAAGGCAACTCTACCACAATAATCAAATGTGCTTCACGACAACCTCAGCAGTAAATTATGATACTATTTCTAATGTAGGGTCCTCGGGATTAAATAGGACAGCCCAATATTTTCATTTACAGTCAGAAAAATTAACTCGAACCACATGAAATTGCCAAAGTTTCACTTAATTTTACTAGCAAAGTGGCAATTACAGATGGCTCAAATATGAAAATTTAAAAATTGGATAGTCTTACATTTTACTCAACATTCTGAATACCTACTACAAAGCAAGGGGACTATTTCTTTTAAACATTAAAAAACCATAAACAAGCACAAATGATCTGTTAAATAATTCAAAAATTATCTAAATAAACAAATAACCAATTAAATAATTAACAAAAATGCATTCAAATTAATTAGATAATAATTTAAATGACTGGTTAAAATTAGTTAAGTACATAAAAGATTTTCAAATACACACATGCTTAAGGTGATACAATCTACTAGACTAGAACAACAATTTTCTTCGTTTTTTTTGTCTTTTTTATAAATTTTATTTTTTTTAATTTTTTAATTTTTCTTTAGAAAATTAACTTTAACAGGGGGACATTGATCAGTAAGAGGACATAGGTTTCAGATGTTAAATTCAGTTAAATTCAACTGGATGACATTGACCACTAAGAATACAGGAGGTCCTGGAGCTATGACACAGCTCCGTTCCTATGACAGTGACGAAACCCAAATTCTGGTGTAAGCTGAAACACACCCTAGCCTAAGTCACTCACCTATCCTCACACAGTTGTAACGTCATCATCTAGAACAGAAAAACACAACTAAGCCATAGGAAAAAAAAAGGACATAAATATACTGTCCTGTACACTGTAGTGTAGTAACAGAAAAAAATGACAAAAAATGAATTTAAAAAATGCCTTCCCTTTATCTGTGAGGCTGGCCTGCACCCCGGAAGGGGCGTTGCAAGGCGGGAGAGAGGGACCTATGGGAGGAGGAAGCTGGAGAGGCAGGAGAACCTGCAGCAGGTGCTGGGGACACTGGGTCATAGGGGCCGACCCCTTCACATGCTCTGGGAGACACGTTACTGCGAATTCTTCCGCCGCACGCAACCAAACTAGTTTGCCCGTGTAGTCCATAAGTACCACGCTAATGGCGTTAGCCGAAACACTCACGTCTCAATATTTTTTTAAAGCCTTTATGGGCATGAGCACCGTAAATTCAAAATGTCATTTGTCAAAACTGTCATAACCCAAGGACCCCCTGTCCGTAAGGTCCAGGTGAACATCTCTGTTGCATTTGAACTGTTGATTGCATTGTGTGCCCATCACCCAAAGTCAAATCATTCTCTGTCATGGTATATTTGTCCCTCTTTACTCCTCCCCCCAACCCCCCCCCCCCCGTAACCACTTCACTTTGATCTATGTCCATAAGTCTCAGTTTTATATCCCACCCATGTGTGAAATCATATAGTTCCTAGCTTTCTCTGATTTACTCATTTCACACAGTAGAATGTTCTCAAGGTCCATCCATGTTGTCATAAATGAAAATATATCATCATTTTTCATGGGTGAGTAGTGTTCCATTGTATCTATGTACCACATCTTCTTTACCCAGTCCTCTATTGAGGGACACTTTGGTTGTTTCCATGTCTTGGCCGCTGTGAATAATGCTGCAATGAACATGGGGGTGCCTGTGTCTTTATGTACCAATGTTTTCGAGTTTTGGGGTATAAACCCAGTAGAGGGATTGTTGGGTCGTCTGATAATTCTATTCTTAATTTTTTGAGGAACCACCATACTGTCTTCCATAATAGCTGTACCAGTTTACATTCCCACCAGCAGTGAATGAGGGTTCCTTTTTCTCCACAGCCTCTCCAACACTCGTTATGACCTGTCTTATTGATAATAGCTAATCTAACAGGTGTGAGGTGACATCTCATTGTAGTTTTGATTTTCATTTCTCTAATAACAATTGAGGGTGAGCATCTTTTCATATATCGTCAGCCATTTGTATGTTCTCTTGAGAGAAGTGTCTATTCAGGTCCTCTCCACATTTTTCATTTGGATTGTTTGCTTGTTTGTTGCTGAGCTTTGTGAGTTCTTTGTGTGTTTTGGATATTAACCCCTTATTGGAGCTGCTGTTTGCAAATATCATCTCCCATTTGGTTAGCTGCCTGTTTGTTTTGTTGTTGGTTTCTTTGCTGTGCAGAAGCTTTTTAATTTGATATAGTTCCATTCATTTATTTTTGCCTTTATTTCCCTTGTTTTCGGGGTCAAATTCATAAATTGTTCTCTACAGCCAATGTCCATGGGTTTAGTACCTATATTTTCTTCGATGAACAGCAATTTTCATCTGCTACGCCACAAGAATCTTAAAAATATGCAATGTCTGACTCAGCGGCACTAAGCTCCTTCCTCTTAGATATCAAATTAAAAATATTTGACAACAGCCAACACACAACAGCTGTCCAATGTGAATAAATCAAAATTATGCCTATTTCTTGGTTCAGATCCGCAAAAGTATATTTTTTTGGTGTGATGCCGAATTTGAGTAATTAGTTTATGTGTGCCATGAGATGCAAAAGGTTGAAAAATCACTGGATTACAACAAAAAAAATCAACTTAGAGAATTTTAGGTTTGAAAAATAACAGGAATTCCCAAAAGAGGTGGTAGAGGGCAACCACAGTCTTCGACCATGGAATAGTTTTCTGGAGGCAATGTGAAAACACACACACACACACACACACACACACACACACGAAATTAAGTGCATGAAGGTTATGAATTGAACAAACAAACAAAAAACGCTGTCTTTAAAGCTCCGTTTTCCCCTTTCCCCACGCATAACCTTAAAAAAGTTCTTTCACCGTTTTGAGCTTTAATCACCTGTAAAACGGAGATAATACTGAATGATTCATCCGTTCAGTCATCAAATATGAACTGAGCCCCTGGGAACTCTGGGCCTGGACACTGGACTTTCAGATGCAGCAGTGAATGAACTAGAGCCACGTTCCTGCCCTGGTGGAGGTCATCTTGTAGAGAAGATGAGAGGCAATAAATTCCACCTCCCAGCGGCCGTCGCTCAGGAGAGTCTAAGTGCCGGCTGGAGGGCGGATGCTCGGGCAGACCGGCATGGTGGATAGACAGACAGCCTGGTGGGTGAATTAGAGGGCTGTGCAGACAGACAGACCTGAACAGGTGGCGTCTCAAGTCTCCGACAACAGCATCTGCTGCTCCAAGGGTTGGCTTTGATCTTGCACGTCTGGCTAGTGAGGCAGGCAGGAGCGTCTCCCTCCTGTGCCGGCCCCGGGCATCCGTACACAATCCTCCTCCAACCTTGTCAGTGAGGTGGAGGAGACTGCTCCCCCTCTCCAGAGAGTGCCGACATAAACCGGCCCAGGCCTTTGGAATGGCCCGATTCAGAGGCCTGAGTGTCGACAGGGGATTGAGAGCTGGGGGGGAATTATCGAGGGTCTTCTGGAGGAGCCAAGGGCGTGGCAGCCCTTTGTAGACAGAGAACAGACTTTGTCTTTTATGTGCTTGGCAGAATGATAGGGTACCTGGAATTTATTGCAGCGAACTCCAGCCAGGAAAATAAAGGACAAGAACAACAACAAAAAGAACTTGGCCAGTTGCTGACCCAGTCGGCTGGGTGTTGGGTGCAGGGGGCTCCCTTGATGATTTTCTCCACGACTGAGGGCTAGAAAGTTTGCTTAGGAAAAAAAATGTTTTTAAATTTTTTCCTGTTTAATTTCGAAAGGGAAAAATGCACCCCATCACAGATATGTGAATTGGGGACACTTTTCTAGCTTAGAAATTCATTCTGTCAGGCGACAGAAGCTGTTCTGTAAGAACGGGTGTCTGATCCATAAAGAGCGAGCTGGTTCCACTGAATTGCTCCCTTACGTTCACCGCGGCCGGAGCGCGGGGAGATGATTTTCTGGGCCAGAGCAGAGGAAGAGGCGGCGGCGAGCTTCAGGCGGTCCTGAGGGGTTTCCAGTGTGAGCCCCTTCAGAACAACCACCCGTTCCCCGGGAAGGGTGCGGAATCCCAGGGGACGAGAAAAACGCTTCCAGAACCCACAGCGCCGGTGACTTCTTTCCACGCTTCTCCGCAATCTATCACCAGGTCGGAGAGCGGGCTGACGTCCTTCCCAACCGTTCCTGAGCAGGGCGTTTCCGTCGTGGAAAAGAGGGTCCCTAACTGAGCCCGGGCGCCCGGGCCGTCCACATGCACGCACACACGACCTAGTTATTCAACGTCCGAGTTGCGTCAGGCACGTGCCTGCCGTCTGTATAAGGTGAGGGGACGCGTGGTGGGGGCCACCCGGAGGGAGGCTCTGCTCCGCCGAGACTACGGTCTCGCTGGGAAGTCAGACGTCTCCGCGGCCAAGAACACCACCGAGTGCTCAGTTCCTGCGTACGTGTGATGAGGGAGAAGAGCCAGAGGCTAGCAGGGAGGACACCTGCGTCCAATCGGGCTGCGATGACAAAGACTTTTCGTCGTATCTGCCCAGGGAGAAGGGACTTAGATCTACCTAGGATCTCTTTTAATCAGGGCACGAACCCCATTCATGGGGCCCCCATGACTTCATCATCTCCCGACGCCGGCCAACGCCATCACCGTGGGCGTTAGGACTCTAACAGGCGGACTGGCGGTGCGGAGACTCAGCCGCACTCAGGCCACAGCAGAGGCTGACGAATAGAAGGACACACACACACACACACACGACGTCGACAAAGGCTTCTTGGAGAAATGTCGAGACACGTTGGAGGCCGGCAGAGGCAGGGACGTGGTCTCAGAGGCAGCGGAACCCGGGCGTGCAGAGCTCCTGCGGCGGGGAACACGCACGGGACATCCTGGAAGCCAGAAAGCCTGGTGTCCCTGGAACTTCTGGGTTAAAGTGGGGGGGGGGGGGGGACCAGGCAGGGTCGATCCAGCCAGAGACGTCTAGTCACCTCGGGGACCCGGGGCTTGTGTCAGGAAGGGGGAGACTGCAGCCCGGAGGTCACAGAGGTTTTCCCAACTCACGCTCCCGAGGAGACTGGAGCTCAACAGTGAGAACAGGGGACGCTTCTGGAACACAGTGAGGACGTGCCGGACATGAGGGCGAGCCGGATGTGAGGGCCTGCCGGATGTGAGGGCGTGCCGGATGTGAGGGCGTGCCGGATGTGAGGACGTGCCGATGTGAGGACCTGCCGGATGTGAGGACGTGCTGATGTGAGGACGTGCCGGACGTGAGGGCGTGCCGGATGTAAGGACGTGCCGGACGTGAGGGCCTGCCGGATGTGAGGGCCTGCCGGATGTGAGGGCGTGCCGGATGTGAGGGCGTGCCGGATGTGAGGGCGTGCTGGATGTGAGGGCCTGCCGATGTGAGGGCCTGCCGGATGTGAGGGCCTGCCGGATGTGAGGGCCTGCCGGATGTGAGGGCGTGCCGGATGTGAGGGCATGCAGGACGTGAGGGCCTGCCGGATGTGAGGACGTGAGGGCGTGCCGGATGTGAGGGCGTGCCGGATGTGAGGGCGTGCCGGATGTGAGGGCCTGCCGGATGTGAGGGCCTGCCGGATGTGAGGACATGCCGGATGTGAGGGCATGCAGGACGTGAGGGCCTGCCGGATGTGAGGGCCTGCCGGATGTGAGGGCCTGCCGGATGTGAGGGCGTGCCGGACGTGAGGGCGTGCCGGATGTGAGAGGACGGCCTCCCCGTGAACACGTGGTGCCGTGGGTCTCGATGTTCCACAGCCTCGTGCAGGCAGAGATGCAGGCAGAGCGCGGCGCGTGGGTGACGTGTGGACGGGACTATGGAAGAAGTTTCCAGGACAGTGGCCGGGGGGTAGGGCGGAGGGTGGGGAGGGGACAGGCAATGTGGAGCCCTCCTGCTTGCGTTCCTGGGAAGACACGTTAACCCTAGAGGAGGAAAACAGATGGCATGGCAGCCACAACAAGCCGCCCCCTGCATGGCTCCGCTGCTCGGGCCGTGAAGTGAGGGATGGGGGCCAAGCGCATGGAATCTGGCCAGACACCGTCTTTACTGAGCAGTTAGTACCCGCCAGACAGGGGTCCCCGACATGCTCACTGTGGCTCAGCTCGCCTGACTTCACGAGGAGGGACCCCTGGATCATCTTCACCGCGGGACGGACAACGGGGCCTGGAGCAGCCCCGTATCTGCTCACGGTCACCCGGCTAGCGAGCAGAACAGCCCTCCCCGTGGTTGCTACGGCCCCTTCCCGGTCCCTCTTGCCTCACGTAAGACCTAGACACTAGACGCCACCTCAGAAAACATCCAGCTGCATCAGGGAGACCAGATGAAGTGCTCAGCCAAGTCTTACTCTGTGCAAGAGGGGACAGCCACCAACACGGGTCTTCCCCAGAACAAGGGAAGCGGACGGTCACAACCTCTGGGTGGGAGACGTTAACCAATCAAGTTTCAGTTTGTGATTCTCAAATTCCGCCCTGCTGCTCTGAAGTGACCAGCATCCTAGAGAAGCAGAAACTACAGAAACTATCTTCTTTTCCTCTTATTTTCTGTGTCTCTGCCTTCTTCAGGTAACAGTGTTAACTGACACCCCCCCCCCCAACCCAGAGACATGTAGCTTAGTGGTTAAAAGTGTGAACTCAATTTCACCATCTGTTAAAATAGGAATTAAGTAATCAGAGTACCGACCTCTTAGGATGGTTGTGAGCATGAAATAAATCCATCCTGGAAGTGTTTAGAATAGTCCTTAGCTCATAGCAAGTGATCAACACATGATAGCAACTACTATTACAATGATGATGATGATCCACACTGTTGAATGAAACCAGTCCGGCTAAGAAAAAAAGCAGAGTAAAAAGGAGAAAGGGAGGAATTTCAGACTGGCACTTCTTTGAGCTCTAATTGATAAGAAGAGGGGAGTTCACGGAAGAGGAGTGATTTCGTCTCTGTTTGGACTGGGGTACACTTGCTAAGAAGCTACGTGGAGAATGTCACTGGGCATCACTGGAGATGGGTTGAGAAAGGAAGCTTTGAGCAGTGAGAACTCCACAGCACAGAGCCTTCACTTAGTGAATAAGCTGCCGTGATCCATGTCAGAGAATTCTAGTGCACACGAGCTGAGCCATCGGCCCCCTGGGTCGAGGAAGACGGCCCAGGATGTGTTAGGAGAGAATTCTCCTAACATTGAAGAAGCCACATGGCCTCATGACGTTTCTGCTCCGCTCTCAGGAGGAGAACTCGACTCTTCCTGACTGCTGGTTTAGTCTTTTAACCCAACAATAGAGAAGACCACACCTAGACATGTTCCAAAGGAGGGTGTGTCCTACTCTCTGCTCACATTGCTGGGCCCTCCCCTAAGGCAGAAGGGAACTCCTGTCCTTCTGCACCCTGTCATCTGCGTGTCGCCCGCTCCCGGGGCTGAAGGAATTGCTAAGCTGATCTCCGCTGGACCGCGCGTTGTGGCAAGGTCTTCGTTGAAAGGCGGACTTGCTGTCTTCGCTCTGTACCGTAGACTCAGCAGGATGGCTCCTAGCAGGGCCTGCTTCCTACCTGCTCCTGGTGGACAAGGGTCGTCCTCTTCAGGGTAGGCTGGGGTTACAGGGGAGCCTCGGTGGGGGGAACACAGGCTTCATTTTCTATTCCTTTCTTACTGTTTCTATTTTTGTCCCTGTGCCTCCAGGTGGCCAGCCTGCGGGCCCTGCAGCGAGGGCCTCCCGCCAACCCCATGCAGGCAGGACTCTGGGACCCTCCCTACCACCTCCCCATGGCACTCGGGCTCTCGTTCCCTGTGTGCATAAACCCTGTGTGCATAAACCCTGTCTGTATAAACCCTGTGTGCATAAACCCTGTCTGCATAAACCCTGTCTGCATAAACCCTGTCTGCATAAACCCTGTGTGCATAAACCCTGTCTGCATAAACCCTGTCTGCATAAACCCTGTGTGCATAAACCTTGTCTGCATAAACCCTGTCTGCATAAACCCTGTCTGCATAAACCCTGTGTGCATAAACCCTGTCTGCATAAACCCTGTCTGCATAAACCCTGTCTGCATAAACCCTGCGTGCATAAACCCTGCGTGCATAAACCCTGCCTGTATAAACCCTGCGTGCATAAACCCTGTGTGCATAAACCCTGTGTGCATAAACCCTGTCTGCATAAACCCTGTGTGCATAAACCCTGTCTGCATAAACCCTGTCTGCATAAACCCTGTCTGCATAAACCCTGTGTGCATAAATCCTGTGTGCATAAACCCTGTGTGCATAAACCCTGTCTGTATCAACTCTGTGTGCATAAACTCTGTGTGCATAAACCCTGCGTGCATAAACCCTGTCTGTATAAACCCTGTGTGCATAAACCCTGTGTGCATAAACCCTGTGTGCATAAACCCTGTGTGCATAAACCCTGTGTGCATAAACCCTGTGTGCATAAACCCTGTGTGCATAAATCCTGTCTGCATAAACCCTGTGTGCATAAACCCTGTGTGCATAAAGGCTGTCTGTATAAACCCTGTGTGCATAAACCCTGTGTGCATAAACCCTGTGTGCATAAACCCTGTCTGTATAAACCCTGTGTGCATAAACCCTGTGTGCATAAACCCTGTGTGCATAAACCCTGTCTGTATAAACCCTGTGTGCATAAACCCTGTGTGCATAAACCCTGTCTGTATAAACCCTGTGTGCATAAACCCTGTCTGTATAAACCCTGTGTGCATAAACCCTGTCTGTATAAACCCTGTCTGTATAAACCCTGTGTGCATAAACCCTGTGTGCATAAACCCTGTCTGTATAAACCCTGTGTGCATAAACCCTGTCTGTATAAACCCTGTGTGCATAAACCCTATCTGTATAAACCCTGTGTGCATAAACCCTGTGTGCATAAACCCTGTCTGTATAAACCCTGTGTGCATAAACCCTGTGTGCATAAACCCTGTCTGCATAAACCCTGTCTGCATAAACCCTGTGTGCATAAACCCTGTGTGCATAAACCCTGTCTGTATAAACCCTGTGTGCATAAACCCTGTGTGCATAAACCCTGTGTGCATAAACCCTGTCTGTATAAACCCTGTGTGCATAAACCCTGTCTGTATAAACCCTGTGTGCATAAACCCTGTGTGCACAAACCCTGTGTGCATAAACCCTGTCTGTATAAACCCTGTGTGCATAAACCCTGTCTGTATAAACCCTGTGTGCATAAACCCTGTGTGCATAAACCCTGTGTGCAGACCATGTGCAGGAATGCAGAGGCGAGTGCGGGGATCCAGTTACGCAGACACCTTTGCCTCTAACGACGTACACCCAGACAGCCCCAACTGGTATCCCGAGTCCCTCGTTGTAGATGCGAGAACAGGGGCCCCCGGAGGATTTCGAGGGCGGGAATGCAGTTGGTCAGCAGAGCCGGGATTCAACAAGGGGTCCCCAAATCCTAAACCCCCTTGCCATTTCCTTCACGGCCTCTTATCTGTATTCATCACACTTCACGTGAGTAACTTAACCGCCTCAGGGGAAAATGTGTCTGTGTGTGTGTGTGTGTGTGTGTGTGTGTGTGTGGCAGTCCTACAGTAAAATATGTGTATATATGAGAACATGACAAACACACATTGTACAAAATAAAACCTTATCGTCTCCAGGTCATGCTTGGAGGGATGTGTGCCAATCCAGGGATGCTCTCTACCACCCTGACTTGTTGAGCTGAAAGCTTTTTCCAACTTCAAGCCCATCGTAGACTTGGGAGACTGCAGCCCTGCTGGTCCCCTGTTCCCAGTCCGGTCCGGCAGGCGGTTGGGTTCTGAGCCGCCTTCCCATTGGAACTCCACCCTCAGGGCAGCGCAGCCGCTGGGGGAGACCCTGCGGAGTTCACGGGGATGGAGTCTGCGCAGCCCCCGCCCCCAGGGAGACCGGGACGGAGACCCCGCGGAGTTCACGGGGATGGAGTCTGCGCAGTCCCCGCCCCCAGGTAGACCGGGACGGAGACCCCGTGGAGTTCATGGGGGTGGGGTCTGCGCAGCCCCCGCCCCCAGGTAGACCAGGACGGATGGAGACCCCGCGGAGTCCACGGGGATGGGGTCTGCGCAGCCCCCGCCCCCAGGTAGACCAGGACGGATGGAGACCCCGCGGAGTTCACGGGGATGGGGTCTGCGCAGCCCCCGCCCCCAGGGAGACCGGGACGGAGACCCCGCGGAGTTCATGGGGATGGGGTCTGCGCAGCCCCCGCCCCCAGGTAGACCGGGACGGAGACCCCGTGGAGTTCACGGGGATGGGGTCTGTGCAGCCCCCGCCCCCAGGTAGACCGGGACGGAGACCCCGTGGAGTTCACGGGGATGGGGTCTGCGCAGCCCCCGCCCCCAGGTAGACCGGGACGGACGGAGACCCTGCAGAGCCCAGCCCCGGCGTGGAGGGAAGACATGGGGCTGAACAGGGACCGGGCGAGACACAGGTGACAGTGGAGGTCTGCCCAGACGCAGAGGCTGGAGCTGCCTTCCGCTGCCCGCCTTTCTCAGGGAGGCGGCAGGTGTGGCCAGAGTGTGGGAGGATGGGCGCCATGATGCCGCTGGACTGCCAGGTGCTTTGCGGTCCAGTTTCCCCTCCATCAGCGAAGGAACCGCTCGTGATGCAGGAACGGCGTGCACACCCGGTGCCGGGAGACAGCAGGGCAGTGCCCCCCTCCCCCGTCGTCCTGGGAAGGACTCTTCAATATTGTGGACAGGGGGGCGAGTCCTGGGGGGAGGGTCAGAGCTGCAGGAGCGCCAGGTTGGGAGTCGGAAACCTGGACTCTCATCCCAAATTTATCTAAATGCAAACTGCAGGCCTTCGGGCAAATCACCCCACTTTCCTGAAGTGCAACTGTCCCGTTTTCATTAATCTGTTAAATATGTCACTAACGTAAGTATGGAAATCTTACATATCTACAATATATAAAACACGTACGGTATAATTACTCTCACAGACGTGAGGGGATACTTTATTGCTTTGTATTCATTTTGAAATGTCCCCTCACGTCTGTGAGCAGTAGCTATCACATATGCAATGCATGTACATATACAAATGTAAAATATTTATATATTTGTATAAGTGCACGTTAAATATATTTTATATGCATTATGTAATACACACAGTGAATAAAGAGACAAGAAATACAGACATATTTATACAAATACACACAGTTACGCGGACATCTGTGCCACATGACTTCACTGGACCTGGGGGGGGGAAGTGTCCTCGGAGGCTCTGACCCCTCACCTGGGAAGGAGGCCTTGTCCTCGGGTCACAGCAGAGGGTGAGAGACACCACGTCACAGGTAAACACACGCAGCCAGTGACACTGGGTTCTCCTCCACGCAGTTCGAATGATGGTCGTTTTAAGGAATGTTCAGCCCCTGATGCGCCTCCTGTCTGTCTCCCCTGCCCGGGTTCTGAGCTCAACGAGGACAGAAACCGTCTCTGCCTGATCATCCCTGTTCCCGCGTTCCCCACCAGGGCGGGTGCTCCGGACACGTGACCAAGGTGAAGACGGCAGCGCTGGCCCCTGGTGACCAAGGTGAAGACGGCAGCGCTGGCCCCTGGTGACCAAGGTGAAGACGGCAGCGCTGGCCCCTGGTGACCAAGGTGAAGACGGCAGCGCTGGCCCCTGGTGACCAAGGTGAAGACGGCAGCGCTGGCCCCTGGGGAGGGGGCGGCAGGGGCGCCTCTCAGAAACCCTTCGAGGGTGAACACGGGATAGGTCACTGCCTGCACGGTCTGGGAGGTGCAGAGGGGGTCACAGACCCCTGGGGGCACAGGGACAAGCAGTTAGAGGAGATGGCAGGGGGGACTTTGTGGAGGTGACCTCCTAAGGGAACAGAGAGGTGAGAGAAGTAAAAACATGGTTTCTGGATAAAATATCACAGGCTTGCTATCAGACCGTCCGTGCCAACCATGATGCGAGGTGTCGGTGCACCTGTTCCTCCGGAGGACGGACTTGCCCCAGAGAGCTTGGATCAGTTCATTCAATCAGCTTTTACTGACTTCCTACTAAGTGCACTTTATTAAGCACTTAGTAGGTTCACGTCAAAGTTCAGGGGATAGAGCAGTGGTGCCGTAGACAGAGTTCCTGCTCCTGGGACAGACCAATCAGGAGTGCGTCAGCCCCTGCAGCTGTCTCGTCTCAGGTGAGCGCAGGAAAGGAAATGAGACTGCAGAGGGTCTAGGGAATGCTGTGGCCGGTTATGTGAGGGGGGGAGGCCAGAGAGGGCCCCTCGGGGCAGGAAGGGCCTGTGTGGGGACCTGGGAAACCACAGCCCAGGGGAGGGCACAGAAGATGCCAAGCAGGAGAGCAGAGTGTGATTGGCAGATTAGACTGGAGTGGAGCGAGCAAAGGCAGGTAGGTGGTGGAGCAGCTGGCCACAGGGGTGGGGGGTGGGGGGGCTCATTAGCCTGACAAGGGACATTAACCGAGAGCCGCCATCTAACACAAGGGTAGTCAACCTTTTTATACCTACCGCCCACTTCTGTATCTCTGTTAGTAGTAACATTTTCTAACTGCCCACCGGTTCCACAGTCATGGTGATTTATAAAGTAGAGGTCACTTTACTTTATAAAACTTATAAAGCAGAGTTACAGCAAGTTAAAGCATATAATAATAATTATTTACCAAGTACTTTATGTCAGATTTTTGCTAAATTTAACAGAATAAATCTTTATAAAACAACTGACTGTAGTTATATCTATCTTTTTATTTATACTTTGGTTGCTCCGCTACTGCCCTCCATGAAAGCTAGAACGCCCACTAGTGGGCGGGAGGGACCAGGTTGACCACCACTGGTCTAACAGGTCACCCCAGCTGCCCCAGGGAGAGCAGACCACTGAGGACAACACAGGCGGGAGATTAGCCTGGGGGTGACTGCTGCTGTTTAGATGAGGAGATGGTGCCTAAAACCCGGGTATAAAGGGAGGGGGTGGGCAGCCTTTGGAAGGAGGCCCACCCCTCCCCTCCCTGTCAGCAAGGGCATCAGATCAGCATCAGACGTCAGAGTTGGAAACAAAATGGGACCCTGACCCTCAGCTGGTCCAAGCACCCTCATTCAATCAATGAGATGTTTTTTCCCCCCAAATGACACAGGCGGAAGCTGGACAGTGTCTGGGCGTGAGTCCCCAGTTCAACTCCCTTCCGCCTCGTGGCTCCTGCTTTTATTTTTCTGGTCATTATCACTATCCCTTCAGTCTCTATGGTTTCAAGGAAACAGATACACCAACAGCGACTTGCTCTTTAGAGGTTGAGGGTAAATGAAGAACAAGTTGCTTTTCATTTATAATTTATGCATGATGAGCCACCGACTTCCCAACAGGATTTGAGACAGCTCTCAGGAACAATCCTCGTTAAGCCATCTGCAGCAGAGACCAAATAAAAAAATATATATGATTTCAGAGAACCCTGAATGGCACAAGGAAGTGCTGAAAACGTATCTTAGAATGAAAAGACAGAGCCTGGCGTTGTATTGACTATGATACTGTCACATACTATAAAGAGAGATGGGGAAAGAGGGAGGGAAGAAAGGGAGGGAGAGGGGAAGAGAGGAGGGGTAAGGGAAGGGAAGAGAAAGCGGGAGGGAAGGGAGAGGGTGCAATGGAAAAATCAAGTGGAAGAAACCGTGAATAGCCGTTATTTCCCTTCCTCAAACTGTAGGGAGAGTCCTCAGGGGCTGCGGGACTCGAGGGGTCCGGCCTGGGGTGCTCTACTCAAGAGCAAGGCCAGTGAGCCAAACTGCCTGCGACCAACACACCTTGTGAACCCCTGGAGTCGCTAACAAACGTGGCGGCCCAGAGGGAGCTCTCTGGAAAGGGCTCCGTCTGGTCTGGGACGGGTGGGGACACCCGGTGAAGCCAGAGGCAGTGACCGGCAGTGACTGTTCTTCTGGGGTTCCCTCTCCTGCCTCTCCACTGGACGGAGGACCCCCCGGATGGGCGACTCTGGCTCGATGCTGGCCGCTGGAGCAAGCGCCCGCCTGGCCCACCTCCACGGCCACTGGACAGGAAGGGAGTGACCCGTGAACCTGTTTCATTGAGCACTTGGGAAGGGAAGCAGGTAGGAGACCAGCCCCGGCGGTCACTTTAATTAGTGTTTGTTGTGGTGGTTAAAGTAAAGGCACTGATCTCAGCCACCAGGGATTAATCATGAGGACCTCACCGTGAGTCTCTAGCTCCCGACTCCATTCCCCTAGGGCATAGGGCTCCAGCACAGGGAGTTTGCTGGGACACAAGCATTCAGACCACAGCAAATACATTTTGGATAACGGGACCAAACCGGAGCTCCCGAATAAAGACCAGAGCTGATTGGACCTTGACCAGGTGCCACGAGCCTGAGGAGAGAGAGAAGTGCTGACTGTGCCAGTTCCTCACCGGGGGGCCGTCAGGAGTGGACACGGTCTCAGGATTTCTGAGCAAGACGGTCCCCGCTCACAGCTCTCCTCTCGGCTGGTCCTGCTGCCTGGACAACTCTGCTTCACGCGTCCAGCTCGGCTACGTCCAGAACACCCGTGTCCTGTCGGCTCAAGCAGGAGCAACACCTGCCGTGCTGGGTCTCACTTCTTGTGAAACGTCGAAAACCCGAGTTAAAAAACATCCAACGTACGTACAGCTCGTAGCAGGAACCGCGCACCGTGAGGGCTCCTGGTGGTCAGCTGCCGCTGGACGTCAGTGAACGTGACACCATAGATTCCTCGACTCCCACGGCAGAGAACCAGCCAGGGAAGACCTGAGGGAACTAGAGCAGCAGAGAACGGCATTCTGGGAAGATGCTCCAGGACCAGAAAAGTTTTCTACAGAAGAGTTAGCTGAGGTCTGTCGTCTCATTGAAGCAGGAACGGCAAAGTGAGAGGAGCAAGATCCCGACAGAGAGAGGTTCAGCCGAGGTTTCCGCACAGTCACCGAAGAGCTGAGCTGCCACAGGGCCATCTGTGACGAGAGGAAGGAAACCTCTGTGCCGACCTCCCTGGATGCCAACTTCACGGAACCGACTCCAGCAGCAGAAGCAAACCCTGACCCTGACTCCAGCCCCAGCCTCTCCACAAGTCCATCACCTTCTGCATCGTCCACGACTGTGTAAGGTGGTGTTTGAAAATCTTTAAGAATTTATATCGGGGTGGGATTCAGTCAGTTCGCACCAGCGCGGCAGAACCGATAGCTAATATTTTGTTGAGTTCGTCGAACTGGTTGTTCAAATGGTGCTTGTTCTTTCTAAGGTGGGCGCCTGGGCAGCCGCCCAGTGTGGAAATCACAAATTGACACTCCTTATTCTTTTTTAATGTTCATCTGCCCACCAGTGTATTCTAGGCGCCTGTAGTCACGTTCATTCCGTCCATAGGTGAATAAAATTGCAAGTGAGGATGCCAGTCAACCTTAAATAGCAGTTTTATTGTTTTGTGTCAGGTATTATTTAATATTTTTTCATTCATATTTTAAAACTCTTAAAAGCTACAATAGTTTTGTGTACCTCTTTTATTGTTCTTAAGTATTCAATGAATGAAATAATAAACTACCTTTCTGTATATGGTTCTTTTATACTTCAAATGGTCAGGAGGGCAGAAAACCGGTTGTTAAATTATTTGAATCCCGCCACCGGAATAGTCCCTTTAGTAAAACTCTCGATAGTGCTTCTTCAAGTTTGAGATTTGTAAGAATCGCCCGAGGGCTTGTTAAAACAGAATTCTGCTCTCTCTCTGTGCCGGACGTGCCCAACCCCACCCCGAGAGATTTGAATCAGTAGGTCTGGGATGGGAACTGAGAAGCTTTAGCTCTAACGAGGGCCACGCTTGGCTTGGCAGTCCCTTCACTGTAACCCTTCGTGTGTGTCCTCTACTTCCTGAAAAGACCCCTCTATCCCCACGCGGTGGGGCAGTTGCAGAGACGTGTCTGCGATGGAGGAAATGTTCTAGAATAGTCTATACTCTCCGACGGGATAGCCACAGACCCGTCTGCACTCAGGATGCTGCTCGGGCGGTCGAGAAACTGGGCTTTTTGTTTTATTGAATTTTAATTAGTAAAAATAATTAGCTGTGAGTTCGTGAAAGTCAGCTGGGCCCGTTCCACATTCTAGCTGAAGAGGCCCTTAACCAGGCTGACATTTTCATGAAGCGCCATGTCTAGCTCCGTGTCACTGCTGCAAGGGACAGTTAGTTCCGGAAGGTTTATCATCCACGTCCCACTTTCTCCTGCCTCCAGGAGCAGTCAGTCTTCTCGAGGCTCCTCAGGATTCCCCACCGCCCGGGTCAAGGCCATCGCCACGGGCTGCAGGTTTCTGTGACGGCCGCAGCCGGCCTCCCGGTGCCCATTTCTCCGCCAGTTCTGTCTTCCTGCCGAACAAACCACTCCAGACTGAGTGGCTGAGAACAACCCCCGTCACATTCCTTCCTGATTCTGCGTGTTGACGGGGTTCCGCGGGGCAGTCCTTCCGCTCCGTGTGGCAGTGGCCGGGGACCCAGTTGTCTGGGCGTTCCACTTGGAGGGAACATCCCGGGTGGCTGACTCACCTGGCTAGCGTCTGGGGTCAGCTGGATAATCAGATCGGGCTTTCGGCTACGGTGACTCTATTGTTATCCAGGAATTCCCTCCACGGCGCTTGGGTTTCTCAGAACATCCCAGCTGGAGTCCAAGGGTCAGGAAGCAGAAACGGCATAGATTCCAGGATTTAACTTCTGGTGCCTTCCCGTGCTCAAAGGCGGTCACATGACCATTTTAGATTCCAGAGAAATAGGCACTTCCCTTATTTGAGAGGTCTGTGTTCCAAGAGCCTCAGTGGGTGCCAGAAACCACAGATAGTGCCGACCCCCACATACGCTGTGTGTTTCCTACACACAGATACAGGTGACAACGTTTAATTTGTCAATGAGGCACAGAAAGAGATCAATGACTAGTAATAAAATAGGACGGTTATGACCATCTACAGTAATAAAGTCATGAGAACGTGCTCTCTCACATATACAATATTGAAGAGCCCCGCACTCACCCTTGCTGTGTTGACAAAAGAGGACACAATGACCACTGATGAGCTGCGGTGTGTGACCCATGGGGACCTTGTGACGTAGCTCAGGCTCCTGCTGGCCTCCCAACAGCACGTCAGAAGGAGGGTCACTGAGCCACGATGGTGCCGGGTCCTCCTCCAGCACACTGAGTGCCTTGTCCGTCCTCACGAAGCGTCTGCCATCCCCATGGCCACAACTCTTCAGTCTGAGGGTGACAACAAAGCTGGCACAGACGTCTCTCTGCTCTCTCACGATCTCACCGGTAGGAAATTCGGTCTAACCGTCAGTCTGAGCGACCTCAGCGTGTGATGTTTTTCTTTCTTTATGAAGTCAAGACTGTTCAGCTTTTCCTTCACAGGAAGGACCTCAGGGCTTCTCTTCATTGTATCCAAATTGTGGTGTCACCCCTCTTGTGATCTGAGGCCATTATTAAGTAAAACAAAGGTGAGTGGACCACAAGTCCTGCGGTACCGCTACGGTCAGTCTGGTAACGGGGACGGCTACGAAGTGGTGCGTGGGCAGGTCCTGTCTACAGAGTGGACATGCTGAACAGAGGGATGACTCACGTCCCACCCGGATGGAGCGAGGCTCTTGAGATGTCATCACACCACTCAGAACGGCGTGCAGTTTAAAACTGATCAGCTGCTGGTTGCTGGCATTTTTCATTTAATATTTTCTGACCGTGGTTGACCATGGGGATATGAAACCAAGGTGAGTGAAACCACAATGAAAGATGGGGGGGGGGACGACTGTCAAATGATGTCACTCCCTGCTTTAAGATCCTTCAGGGGCTCCCACTCTTTTGGGTCAGAACATCCAACATCTTTCCAGAAGTCACCTGCGTGGTATCCTGGGCTTTCAGCCACACCCGGTTTCCTGCAGTGACTTCAAACCAGGTGTCATGTCTCCGTCCCCTTCCCATCATGACGTGTCCTGTGCCTGGAATGTCCCAGCCCCCATGACTAGCCTAGCAGGATGGCCGTCAGCAAGTCACTTTACCTCTCTGACATTCTGCTGACAGGTCATGCTCACGAGGGGTTAGACAATGAGAACAGGACGTGCAGAACAGCCAGAGGGGGCCTGACAGTGGACCCTACCTGGGTGCTGGTGTGTGGAGGGGGAGGCAGCTTATCCTGGACTCGGAATCCTCCTCGCCAATGTACACTTTTCTAAGAAAGCTTCTCACACTAGCCCGTCCTCTACCCAAAGCCTTCCTCCCTGAGAAAATCTAACTCTCAATAAAAAAAAGTGGTTGTGGTTTTTTTTCTTAAGTGAGAAGCAGGGAGGTGGAGAGGCAGGTTCTACCAGGATCCACCTGGCAAGCCCACTAGGGGGCGATGCTCTGCCCATCTAGGGTGGTTGCTCTGTTGTTCGACAACTGAGCTATTTTAGCACCTTAGACAAGGCTATGGAGTCATCCTCAATGCCCAGGGCCAACTTGCTCCAACTGAGTAATGACTGCAGGAAGAGAAGAAAGAGAGAGAGAAAGAGAGAGAGAGATAGAGAGAGAGAGAGAGAGAGAGAAGGGAGAGGAAGAAGGTTAGAGAAACAGATGAGCACTTCTTCTGTGTGCCTTGACCGGGAATCAAACCCAGGACATCCACACAGCAGAGGATGCTCTACTGCTGAGCCAACTGACCAGCATGTCTTTGTTGTTGTTGTTTTTTCTACTGTGGCCAAGGGAGAAAAGAGAGTGAGGGATAGATGACCTTTAAAAACAGACAACTTTGGCCCTGGCCGGTTGGCTCAGCGATAGAGCGTCGGCCTGGCGTGCGGGGGACCCGGGTTCAATTCCCGGCCAGGGCACATAGGAGAAGCGCCCATTTGCTTCTCCACCCCCCCCCCTTCCTCTCTGTCTCTCTCTTCCCCTCCCGCAGCCAAGGCTCCATTGGAGCAAAGATGGCCCGGGCGCTGGGGATGGCTCCTTGGCCTCTGCCCCAGGCGCTAGAGTGGCTCTGGTCGCAGCAGAGTGACGCCCCGGAGGGGCAGAGCATCGCCCCCTGGTGGGCAGAGCGTCGCCCCATGGTGGGCGTGCCGGGTGAATCCCGGTCGGGAGCATGCGGGAGTCTGTCTGACTGTCTCTCCCTGTTTCCAGCTTCAGAAAAATACAAAAAAAAAAGTAAAAAAAAAAAAAAAAACAGACAACTTTGCGTTGGTCACTGGAGTTCTAGAGCTTCAGACTAAGCCTTGGGGACAGGGAACAAGGGGACAGATCCCTTCTCTTTCTCTTAGAGAGTGACTCAAGATGTGAGGACAGTCTCATTCAAGACCATGTGTAACACTTTGGGGGGCAAATAATGACCATTTGTCATCCTCTGGGAAAAGCATGTGCAGAAGGAGAAAATATTAGAAAAATGTTTTACCTTAAAAGCCTCACAGTCTTTGGGATGAAGTGCCTGCCGTGGCCAGAGCCCCAGGGAGGGTTCAAGTGGCTTCTCGCCCTAGACGCTCATCAATTGTTCGCTCCGACAGGCAGACGCTCGGCTGAACTTGAGGGACAAGAGGGAGAGAGTAAACATTAAAAGCATCATCTTTCAAGTGCGTCCCTTCATTTCCCGGCTGTTTCTTTTCCAAAAATCATCATCATCATCATCATCATCATGTTCTCTTTTTCATCGGCATGGCGTAAGGGAGCCAGAGGTCGTCAGTGTGGTTTCTGATTCACCACACTTGTCGAGGGACTCAGAGAGAGAAGGGGTGTTCGGTGACGTGTCACCTGGTGAGCTGTTTATCTTCTCCAAGGTACAGTAAGTATTTCTCATCTGGAAAATGGGTATAACCATACCTACCACTCAGGGTTGTTACGGAATTTAAATGGAGGCCCAGAGAAAAGGCAGGATGTAGTAGGCATTCAAGAAATGGCTATTATGATTGTTTCTGTTTTTATTGTTCTTATTGTACGTGACGATAGTTATAACAATTCAGCGGCCACCAATAAGAGTCCCAGGTCCCCCCTCCGAATGCCTCAGGACTCTTTTTTCCCCTCCCTGCTTTGTTTGTATCCATAGCCCTTACTTATCAGCACATGATATAAAATATACATTTCCTTATGTGTCAACGGTCTTTCGTCCTCATGGGAAATGGTGAGCTCCTTGAGGACAAAGATCTTGGATGACTTTGTCTTCTTGTCAAGGTGACAACGCTGATCAAACAGCTGGCACACAGACGTTCGATACGTGTTTGCTGGATGAAGGCATGAACCGACTACTGCATCCTAGTTCCCAGTTTTCATTCCCACTGTTGGAAAACAGAGAACTCACATCATCTCTGGGGGGTCCCCTGCTCAAGTCCTGTCACTACCAAGTCGACGAAACCAGATGTCTGTCCCGGATATCGTTGCTGTGATATAAACTACCCTGAGCTTCCTGGTATGAAAGCAGCAACCACCTCATTTTGCTCAGGACTTGGTGAGCCAGGAATTCTGGTCTCTAGAGCACTTGATGCCGGATGTTGGCCGGGCTGCTGTCATCTGAACACCCAAACGGGGGCTGCAGGATTCAGTTCCAGCACAGCTCACACAGGGTGGGAGTTGATGCCAGCTGTCATCCGGGAACCCGGCTGGAGCTTCCCGCAGGCAGACCGACCACGGCCTCTCTGGTGTGACCGTCCTGGGATAGTTAGATTTCTTCCTCGGCTTTTATTGACCTGACGATGAACCCCATAAGCCAAATAGTGTTCCTTTTGCCACACGCTATCAGTCAATGCAGTCACAAGCCCACCTGCGGGCAAGAGGAGGGGGCCCAGACCCTAGCTCTTGACGGGAGGGGTACTGAGAATTGGAGGCCACGTCTTACAGCCCCCACAGACTCCATCCCGGACGCCGACAGGGGCCAGGCAGGGGTAAGACACCAGGGAAGTGGGTGTGGGCAGGAGATTGACAGAGGGCGGTGGAGACTGTGGGGCATGTGCTTCCGTCTGCAGGGACCGTGTGTCCCTCAGCGCAAGGGAAGTGTGGCGTTTTCAGTGGAAGCTTTCAACTTTATAAACAGGGTGAGCCACAGAGAGCCCGTCGGAGGACCCCAGTTTTTACCTGTTGATTATCTGGAGCCAGCGCTTTGTGGTAACAGGGGTCCTGTACCCCTTTCTTCCAAACAGAAAGCGAGAGGAATCAGACAAAAGACCTCTTCCGTGAAATGAGTCGCTACTAATTCTGACAGCCGGAAAAAGAGATGAAATGAATGAAGCGTTTGCTGACACGCCTCCCAGCGTGCATGCCGGGCATTTCACAGGCATCAGCGCATCTGATCCTCACTGTCACGGGAGGGACAGCGTTGCCTTCTTATCACGGGTGCGTGAACTGCCTCTCAGAGTCATCCGGTCCCGAGCCCGAGTTCACACGGACAGAAGCTGGTGGGGTCCAGGCTGGCAGGACGCCGGAGTCCATGCACACAACCCCCCTCTACCTGATTCTGCCCGTGGGAGTGACCAATGCTGCCTAGTTAATGCGGTGGCTCGAACGGGCTCAGCCGAACCCGAGATCCCTGAGCACGTACGTGAGTGGGTGGCATCGTGGGAACCACTGGACCTGGGGTGGGCCAGAGGGTGACCACCTTGTACTCTGAGCATCTCCCGGCTGGTGGTCTTTGTACCAGAGTAACCTTTCTCTGATAATAATAACCAAAATGGTTAATAAAAATACAAATACCGTTCAGAGAGTGCTCGCTGTGTGCCGTCTTCTGTGTGTGTGTGTGTGTGTGTGTGTGTGTGTGTGTAATTTATTCCTTAAAATAGTCCATTTTATAGATGAGGAGACCGAGGCAAAGAGAGAGGTTGAATGATTTGTCTTGAGGAAACACAGTAGCAAGCGACAGAGTTGGGGTGGTGGCCCTAGGGTGTCTGACTCTGGTGGCCCCAGGGCGTCTGACTCTGGTGGCCCCAGGGTGTCTGACTCTGGTGGCCCCAGGGTGTCTGACTCCGGTGGCCCCAGGGCGTCTGACTCCGGTGGCCCCAGGGCGTCTGACTCTGGTGGCCCCAGGGTGTCTGACTCTGGTAGCCCCAGGGCGTCTGACTCCGGTGGCCCCAGGGCGTCTGACTCTGGTGGCCTCGGGGTGTCTGACTCTGGTAGCCCCGGGGTGTCTGACTCCAGTGGCCCCAGGGCGTCTGACTCTGGTAGCCCCAGGGCGTCTGACTCCGGTGGCCCCAGGGCGTCTGACTCCGGTGGCCCCAGGGCGTCTGACTCTGGTGGCCCCAGGCTGTCTGACTCTGGTGGCCCCAGGGTGTCCCCAGGGCGTCTGACTCTGGTAGCCCCAGGGTGTCTTGACTCCAGTGGCCCCAGGGCGTCTGACTCCGGTGGCCCCAGGGTGTCTGACTCTGGTGGCCCCAGGTTGTCTGACTCAAGCTCGCTCTTTGAACGCCCCAGCTGCTCTGCCTGTAAACTTGTCCTTGCTGCCACGTGAACCAGTGAAGTCTGAGTCAGCCGGCCGCCTCCATTGTGACGAGACGAGCCCAGGAGAGGAAGATGAGCTGTCTTTCTCGGGGCCCCGCTGCGTGACCTCATCTGGGGGGGTTCATTAACTCCTCACGCCTCACCAGCACCCCAGGCTCCGGATCCAGGAGTCGGCGGTGCTCGGGGAGATGGACTGGCTGCTGGTAAAGCTCACCAGAGACCGGCTGAACACACAGCAAATGTCTTCGTTTGCGATGATTATGAGAAGTGCTAAAAGGACCAGAATGCATCTGCTGGCATGAACAACACGCTCATCCCTTGTCTGGAGCCAAACTGTAATTATTTATTCATTAAACAAATATTTATGGAACATCTGCCCCGGGCTGAGCAAAAGCAGGCAATAAGAATGTGGTTTGGTGAGTTTGTCACCAGCGAATCACACCTGGGACCCTTTCAGTTGTAGGTGGGAGAAGATCACATCATCTGTAGAAAGAACAGGTCGTTACCAGCAGATGCAAGGGTGTCTCATGAAACCTCAGGACCGGAAAGACAGAACCCATGAGATCCTCTCTCTCTCTCTCTCTCTCTCTCTCTCTCTGTGCCCTTGAATGCTCTATCATATCAGCTTCTCTCTCTACATCTGCATTATTTTTTTTCTTTGTCTCTTCAAATTATGGCTACACAGAAACTGACTCTGACTGATGTAAACTGGGAATTTATTAGAATGCTCAAAGAATTTACAGAAAACCCAAAGGAAAAGAAAGAAAGAAAGAAAGAAAGAAAGAAAGAAAGAAAGAAAGAAAGAGAAAGAAAGAAAAAGAAAGAAAGGAAGGAAGAGAGGGAGGGAGGGAGGGAGGGAAGAAGGGAGGGAGCGAGGGAGGGAGGGAGGGAAGGAGAGAGGGAGGGAGGAAGGAAAGAAGGAAGGAAGGAAAGAAGGAAGGAAGGAAAGAAGGAAGGAAGGAAGGAAGGAAGGAAGGAAGGAAGGAAGGAAGGAAGGAAGGAAGAAAGGATTGGAGGAAAGAAGAAAGAGTCAGGAAAGAGGTAGCCGTAGCTGGTTGGCTCAGTGGTAGAACATCAGCCCAGTGTGTGGATGTCCCAGGTTCAATTCCCGGTCAGGGCACACAGGAGAAGCGCCCATCTACTTCTCCACCCCTCCCTTTCTCGCTTCTCTCTCTCTCTCTCCTTCCTGCGGCCATGGCTCAGTTGGAACAAGTTGGACCCAGGTGCTAAGGATGGCCCCATAGCCTCACCTCAGGTGCTAAAATAGCTCAGTTGCCAAACAACAGAGCAACTGCCCCATATGGGCAGAACATCGCCCCCTAGTAGGCTTGCCAGGTGGATCCCAGTCACTTGTACCTGCTAGTGTAGTTAGTATGGGTTTGTATGGATTATCTGGAAAAAAAAATGAAACTAATTGCTATAAACTGAATGTTTGTGTCCCCTACCACCAAATTTATATGCTGAATTCTAATCCCCAATGTGAAAAATAAGATGGTATTTGGAGGTAGTCCTTTGGGAGCTGATTAGGTCATGAGGATGGAGCCTTCATGAATAAGAGAAATGCCCTAGTAAAAAAAAAGGCCGACCCCCAGAGAGCTTTTCGTCCCCTCTGCCCCATAGGGTGCAGCAAGAAGAAAGCTCTTCATGAACCGGGAAACCCTCACCGGACTCTGAAACTGTCAACATCTTGACCTTGGACTTCTCAACCTGCAGAACTGTAAGATACATTTCTGTTGTTCATAAGCCACCCAGTTTGTGGCGTTCTGCTGTAGGAGCCCACGTGGGCTAAGACACTCACCCCATCATGTGAGTAACGTTTGTCAGGCACTGGTTTAGACATCAGGACCGGAGCCGTTAACAAAACAGAGAAACAGGTAAAGTGCCGGAGGCGCAGGGGACAGTAAGATAGGCAACAGACAGGAAAGACAAGTAAAGCGCAGGATACATCAGATGGAAAGTGCTCTCGGGAAAAGAATAAAAGAGGGAAGATGCATAGAAAGTATCGAAGGCAGGGAGTTACACCTTTAGACTGAGCAGGAGAGAGGGTGCCGGGGGAGAGGCATCTAAATAAAGTGTAAGAGGGTGTGCTCTGCACCTGTCTGAGGAAACGAGACTCTGAGCAGTAGGAACAGCACATGCGAAGTCCGACTGCAAGTCTTTTCCAGGGACAGTGGGAAGGCCAGGCGGCCGGAGGGGAGGGAAGCAGCAGAGCAGTCGGGAGGGAGTGAAGGTGGAGGGAGCGTAGCGTTGGTCTTGGGAGACCTTGGTGGTCAAGGTCAAGACTGCTTTCAGGCTGGGCGAGGTGAGAGCCAGCAGAAGAGCGACATGATCTGACATACCGTATTTTTTTTTGCTCCGTAAGATGCACCTAGGGTTTTAAGGAGGAAAATAAGAAAAAAAAAAAAATTCTGAACCCCATGGTGTGTTAAAATATTTAATAAAACATACCACAATAATATTTCGACCATGTCAACTCAACAGCTGTATTAACGACCATGAGCACTGTTATTAACAGATGAGAAGAGACTCTGATGTGCAAATATTCTTCTAGTGGCCGGAGAACCCGCAGCAGCCTTCAAAAATGAATATTCGCTCCGTAAGACTCACGGGCATTTTCCCCTCCACTTTTAGGGGAAAATAGTGTGTCTTATGGAGCAAAAACTACGATAGGTCTTCACAGGACTACACCAGCTCTTGTGCAGAGGACACGCAATGAGGGAGCCAGCTGGGGACCCAGGTGGGGGGGGGGCTGTTGCAATAATCCAGGTGAGGCTGGTGTGGGTTGAACTCAGGGGGTGTCAGGGGAGGTGTAGACATTTATCTCCCTCCCTCAGGAAAGTAGAACTGACGAGATGTGCACGCATGAGAGAAACAAGGGACCCAGGTTACTCCCAAGTGTGGACTGAGCAAGCCCTCCACTTCCAGACGAGACACGACCCTTCTGTCACCTCCAGCTTGCACAGCGCCATAACCTGAAGGCAATTTTATCTTTCTCGTTACAGTTTCTTTTTCTTTCGCAAGTCCATCTTTAAACCCAGTCAACACACAATTGTGCGTTGAGAAAAGGAATTTAAAATGAAAGCCTCTATCTCGAATCTGCTCGTGTACACAACACACACACACACACACACACACACACACGTTACACACTTGTCTCAAGGGAAACCTCTCTGGACAGTAACCCATTAACCATCAGACAGGAGCATGCAGACCTGCCGTGCTGTTTGGCAGTGTATTGAATGTATCTTTGGACCGGAAGTATTTGAAGAGACACGGGCATGTCCTATTACAGGAAGAAAACCCACGGTTTCTTTTTTCTTTTTTTTTTAAGTGAGATGAGGGGACAGACTTTTCTGCACGCGCCCCAACCGGGATCCATCTGGCAAGCCCACCAGGAGGTGATGCTCTGTCCATCTGGGGCCATTGCTCTGTTGCTCAAATTTAAACTGGGAATTTATTAGAATGCTCATAGAATTTACAGAAAACCAAAGGACCATTTTTTAGTCCCTGAAGCAGAGGCCATGGAGCCATCTTCCGTACGGGAGGTCAACTTGCTGGAGGCAATTGAGTCATGGCTGCAGGAGGGGAAAGAGAGAGAGAGAAGGGTGAGGGTCAGGGGTGGAGAAGCAGATGGTCACTTCTCCTGTGTGCCCTGAGCAGGAATCGAACCCGGGACATTCGCACACCAGACCAATACTCTATCACTGAGACAATCGTCCAGGGCAAACCGAGTGGAGGATGTGGACAATGACCAATGGTTTCTAATCACAGCTGACCAGGAATTCCGAGCCTGATGCGTAAGACATCTTAGAAACTAATGTCCTTCCTGGTCGAGAAGAAGTTTAGTGGCTTGGTCAAAAGAACTTTGAACAGAACTGGGGTCAAACCCAGCCCCCCATTCCCGTGGAAATACTGCACAGATGACTCATTTTTCTCACCTATAAATGGGAACAAGGTGACCCACGTCCTAGAGGGCTGTGAAAATGAAATGAGGGAGCACATTGCCCAGTGCAGGGTGGACCTCCCTACATGCTGGTTACAGCCATGTGGTGATGCAAAGGCCCTGGGTTTGGGATGTCAGGTTTTTCTCTGTGGTTTCAGATTCACCCACTGACATTCCCTTCCCAGGTTTGTTGATGTGACACCCATCTGTGGGCCATAAATATTTAATGGCACACAGAGAAGCCTATTTCAATGGCATGTTTTCCTTTATCAGACCACAATTTCTTAATTGCTCTGAAGCAGGCAGACGTTGTTTGCCAGCCAAGTTGCCGGAGATCCGCCTCAGGGCTCGGGTTTCAAACCCCTGCCTTGGCATGGGGTCAGTCCCTGTTTCTTTGCAAGATGGTTCCCGAGAGTGACAGGAGCAGGATGGGGGAGGACACAAGGCTCTTTCTTGGCACAACTGGGACAGGCCAAGGGGTGAGCCCTCAGCTTCCTGGCCACTTGGTGACCTCCTATGCACAGACCGGAGGACCAGGGTGGGGGGCCCTGGCGGCTGCCGTGAGCCCCGAGACACCTGAGAGCAGAGGGAGAGGCCCCGTGTGTCACTGGGGCCAGCGACTGTCATACTGGGCTCCATGGGGCTTCGGAAAGGGTCCCACAGACATTCCTACCCTCCTTTTCAATGACGTTAATTATCACGACCAGAGCCAAATTTACTGAAGACTCGGAATATTCTGGTCACAGTTCCAAGCCCTTGGCCCTGGTGACATTTCATCAATTATAACAGCTCCCAGAGAAAAAGAAGCCAAGCCCAGGAAAGACTGGGGGACAGGTCCGAGGTCACCCTGCTTCTACGCAGCCATGCCAGGACTCGGACCCGGGCATCGCGGTGGGTCAGGGCTCAGACCCTTGAACATTCAGTATTCACTGTCTTTATTTGTAAGGTTACATTTTGTTGCATGTGCGTGCACACAGAGAAATCATTGATCTAGCGTAGAGCGAAAGGAACTCAATGTTGGGAGTGTTACGACCACTTGCTCTCTTAGCTGCCTTTTCCTAGGTACTTATTCACTCATTTGTTTATTCATTCATTCCACAATCGCTCGTGGAGTGCTCACCCAGAGAGGAGCACAGCCCAGGGGCTCACAGAAGGCACAGCACTGGTCCAACAAATGAGAAAGGGGTCTGTCATGGGGCTAAAGACATCTCTAAACCAGCACCACCAAACGCAGCGGAGGACTCACGTGAACCTTGATTTTTTTTAAAACGTTTCTATTTCTTAAATTGAGCTTAGAGAGAGAAGGAAGGAACAGAGAGAGAGAGAGAGAGAGAGTAACATCGATCTGTTCCTGTATGTGCCATGACCGGGGATCAAACCCATAACCTTTGTGTATCTAGATGACACTCTAACCCTCTGAGCTGTCTGGCCAGGGGCACGTAGTTCTTGATTTGAAAAACATCCAGTTGCTCATCTTCTTTAGTTATTAGAGAAATGCAAATCAAAACTGCAATGAGATACCACCTCACACCTGTTAGATTAGCTATTATTAACAAGACAGGTAATAGCAAATGTTGGAGAGGCTGTGGAGAAAAAGGAACCCTCATCCACTGTTGGTGGGAATGTAAAGTAGTACAACCATTATGGAAGAAAGTATGGTGGTTCCTCAAAAAACTGCAAATAGAACTACCTTATGACCCAGCAATCCCTCTACTGGGTATATACCCCAGAACCTCAGAAACATTGATACGTAAAGACACATGCAGCCCCATGTTCATTGCAGCATTGTTCACAGTGGCCAGGACATGGAAACAACCAAAAAGCCCGTCAATAGATGACTGGATAAAGAAGATGTGGCACATATACACTATGGAATACTACTCAGCCATAAGAAATGATGACATCGGATCATTTACAGCAAAATGGTGGGATCTTGATAACATTATACGAAGTGAAATAAGTAAATCAGAAAAAAACAGGAACTGCATTATTCCATACGTAGGTGGGACATAAAAGTGAAACTAAGAGACATTGATAAGAGTGTGGTAGTTACGGGGGGAGGGGGGAGAGAGAGAGGGAAAGGGGGAGGGGGAGGGGCACAAAGAAAACTAGATAGAAGGTGACAGAGGACAATCTGACTTTGGGGATGGGTATGCAACATAAGTGAACGACAAGATAACCTGGACTTGTTATCTTTGAATATATGTATCCTGATTTATTAATGTTGCCCCATTAAAAATAAAATTATTAAAAAAAGAAAAGAAAAGAAAAACATCCAGTTCTGGCCAGTTGGCTCAGTGGTAGAGCATTGGTCTGGTGAAAGGATGTCCCAGGTTCGATTCCTGGTCAGGGCACACAGAAGAAGCGTCCATCTGCTTCTCCACCCCTCCTCCCTCTCACTTCTCTCTCTCTCTCTCTCTCTCTCCTCTTCCCTTCCCACAGCCATCGTTCAGTTGAAGCAAGTTGGCCCCAGGCACTGAGGATGGCTCCACAGCCTCTGCATCAGGTGCTAGGAAGAGCTCAGTTGCTGAGCAACAGAGCATCACCTTATGGACAGAGCATCGCCCCCTGGTGGGCATGCCGGATGGACCCCAGTCAGGGCGCATGTAGGAGTCAGTCTCTCTGCCTCCCCTACTCTCGCTAAATAACACTAAAAAAAAAAAAAGATATCCAAGAACATGTTTGAAACAGTCTGGGAAATGTGAATACAGGTGGGTCGTGGTTTAGGGTTAGGATTACTGTTAGTTTTGTCAGCGTGATGAGATCATGGGGGATACAGATAATATGACCTTGGTGGCCTGGTTTCTCTAACAAATGCACTGCAGGGGAATAAAGAGATAAAGGGGGAATCCGTAGATTAAAACAGACTTTAGAGACATTTCAAACAATCGTAGCATATGGTTCTTGTTTGCATTCTGACTCACGCAGTCTGTAAAAGGGAAGAGGGGAGTGAGGAAGAGATGTGGGAGGGAGGGAAGGAGAGAGAAGGAGAAACAGTGAAACAAGGTGCAACCTTCAAAGAATTGTGAATGTCAGCTGAATGAGGATACAAAAGAGATGCTGATAAAATGTTTGGGTGTGATAATGGTATTACGGCTAGTTTTCATTTTTATAAAGAATTCTTATGGTTTTAGATACATATTGAAATATTCACAGAGCAAATGATAAAATATCTGAAATTTAAATTCAAAATAATTGGCAGGAGAGAGAAAGGGGAATACAGATAAAGGTCTAATGCAACAAGATCACCCAAGAATTATTTTTTAAGGTTTTATTGATTGATTTTTAAAGAGAGGAGAGACAGAGCAAGAGAAAGGGGGGTAGGAGCAGGAGGTATCAACTCGTGGTAGTTGCTTCTAATAGGCGCCTTGACTTGGCAAGCCTGGGGTTTCGAACCGGCGACCTCAGCATCCCAGGCTGACGCTTGGTCCACTGCGCCACCACAGGTCAGGTGACCGCCCAGGAATTGATAACTGTCAAAACCTATGACACATACAAGGGAAGTTATTATATTATTGTCTCTACTTTGCGTAGATTTGAAATGTTTACAGTGTTTATTTTAATGTTTGCATAAGTCAGAGATACAAATTGATCTATTTGTGAGATAACATTATGTCTGGGGATTCACTCAACAATATTCCAGCAAAAAGACTTCTGTCACATAGCTCAGTTGATAGAATGTTGGCCCCGAGCACAGAAGTTGCTGATTTGATCCCCAGTCAGGACACATACAAGAATAGATCGATGTTCCTCTCTCTCTCTGTCTCTCTCTCTCTCTCTTTCTCTCTCTCCCTTCCTCTCTCTCTAAAATCAATAAATTTTTAAAGAAAATTTAAAGACTTAAAATGTAGGAAGCTGGATTAAATAATATGGCCATGTCTTAATTACTAGAACTGAGTGGTGGACCCATAAGTGTATGTTGCTCTATTCTCTCTGCTTTCACTGTGTTTGAAACTTCTCTCAGTGTAGCTGACAGAAATGAGCTTGCTCAGCATGTGACTCCGGCATTGACGATCTCTGTGGCCTTACGCAATGGATAAACAGCACTCCCTGCCTCAGTTCCCGCATCTATAAAATGGGGTAAAAATAAACCCTATGTCGTTGCAGCTGTCTTTGGAATAGCCCCAAACTAGAAACAACCAAATACCCATCACCGGTTGAGTGGATTTAAAAAAAAATGATGCTGTAGCCTGACCAGGCAGTGACGCAGTGGATAGAGGGTCAGCCTGAGACATGGAGGACCCAGGTTAGAAACCCTGAGGTCACTGGCTTGAGCACGGGCTCACCAGCTTGAGCATGGGGTCACTGGCTTGAGCATGGGATCATAGACATGACCCCATGGTTGTTGGCTTGAACCCAAAGGGTTTCTGGTTGAAGGCCAAGGTCACTGGTTTGAGCAAGGGGTCACTGGCTCTGCTGTAGCCCCCTGGTCAAGGCACATATGAGAAAGCAATCACTGAACAACTAAGGAGCTGCAACGAAGAATTGATGCTTCTCATCTCTCTCCCCTCCTGTCTGTCTGTCCTTCTCTCTCCCTCTCTCTCTCTCTCTCTCTCTCTTAAAAATAAAAATAAAAATAGCCTAGTGCAACAGTGAGTCCTTCTCCTTCATGTAACGGAAGGGTTGAAAAGAGAACCACAGAGGGAAGGATTTTCGCTGGAATACCATCTGTAGAAACATTGTGGCAAATGCTACCCTCCTCCATTGAACAGAAGAGGGAACTAAGCATCAGAAAGGTCAGGTCAGCCGCCCAGGGCCACACTGTCGGTCAGCATCAGCCTGACTCCAAACCCCAGGCAACACCTTCTCTGGAAATTAGTTCTCCCCCAAAGTACCCGCCTTCTATACCGCAGTCCCCAGCCCAGGCTGGTGCAGGGCTCAGGACCCCTGAGGTCCCCTCCTGTGGCCGTGCCTGCATTCAGCAAAGCTGTCAGAGGAAAGTCGTGCTGATTTATGGGCAGGGTGACTCCCCCCTCTTGAGACGGGCGTCAGAACCCTGTGATACAGGACTCACATCAGCTCCTCTTTCCTATCGAACCAGCGCTGCTTGACACAATCCAACCCTCTTTGGCCGTTTTAATGTGATAAGTGTTTCATTTGATTGGGTTTAATGAGATGTAAATGATGAGATTCAATAAAGGACTTCCCTCCAGCCTTCGGATCTCATTTCTCACTGGCCCTGTCGAGTTCTGCCCGGGAGCACCGAGAGGGGAGGCGGAAGCCCTCGTCAGTCAGTCCACGCAGCCTGTTGGTCCGGAAGGTTCCAGGCTCCCTTCTCCGGCTCCAGGAATCTTGTTGAGAAGGGAAACTTTGATTCTGTACAATGGGGTCACCACAGTCCCAGATGGTTACCATGCCTGATCTCCTGGCCCTCTGAACTCTCCCGCCCATCAGGGGCGCCCCCCAAAGGCCAGTTCTCAGAGTGTTTTGTCCAGGATGCCTCGTGGCACCTCCTTTGCGCTAGGATACAAGGTGACCATCACATTCCCAGGGGACAGAGGTGCAGAGTGATTCACAGAGGACAGGGTATGGGATCCAGACAGGGGTTGCCAGATAAACGATAGAATGTATTACATGCATTATTATATCCGTAATCTTTTAGTATAATTGTATCCCAAATGCCGCATGAGATATAAGTATGTGAAAACTAGACCAAGATGACCAAGTGTTTCTAGAAAAACAAGAGTCAGCATTTATTTTTGTCATTTTTTTTTTCTTTAAGTGAGAGGAGGGAAGATAGAGAGACATACTCCTGTATGTGCCCTGACTGGGATCCACCCAGCAACCCCTGTCTAGGGCCTATGCTCTGCCCATCTGGGGCCATGCTCGCAACCAAGCTATTTTTAGCACCTGAGGCGGAATCTCCACAGAGAGATCCTCAGCGCTTAGGCAGATGCTCTTGAACCAGTTGAGCCGTGGCTGCGGGAGGGGAAGAGAGAGGGAGAGAGAGGAGAGGGAGGGGTGGAGAAGCAGATGGGCACTTCTCCTGTGTGCCCTGACCAGCAGTCGAACCCAAGACATCCATACACTGGGCTGATGCTCTACCCCTGAGCCAACCGGCCAGGGCCTGCACTTTGTATCTTTCCTGCACTTTGTATCTTTGTGTCTCTGTCCAAGGGCGGGCTGTGGGCCGACAGTGGCAACACCGGCAGGGACCCCACACTCCGCTGCATTCATTCAGTGTCTCACCAACTTCCTGCCACCCTCTCCGCTCCTGGAGCCGGAGGGAGACCCAGTCACTCAGCTTCCTCCCGCTCCTGAACCGGCCACGAGTGTGTCTTGTCTTCTACACCCATTTTTTTTTTTAACCTTTCCACGTTTAGTCTATTGAGTGCTCAGTTCTTCCTGGAAAGACTTCCAGCCCAGTTGAAATTCCTTCGCTGAGTTGTAGCTGTTCAATCTGTTGAAATTTCAAGGGGAGAGATCAGAGGTATCTCTCATGCCGCCATTATCCCAACATTATCCTTGTTTCTTTCTTTTTTTTCTTTTCTTGGTATGTATTTTCCTGATTTCCTAACACCATTTATTGAATATATTCTTGCCTCCTTTGTCATATATTTATTACCTTGATCATATAGGGGTGGATGTATTTATGGCCTTCCTATTCTGTTTTATTGATCTCTGTGCCTGTTTTTATGCCAGCTCCATGCTATTTTGATATCGGGGGCGATACCTCCAACTTTGTTGTTCTTTCTCAAGATTGCTGTGAGGCTGCTTGAGGTTTCTTGGGGTTCCCTATACATTTTTGGAATATTTGTTCTAGTTGTGTGAAACACACATTGCTATTTTTGATAGGAATTGCAATGAATTTATAGGTTGCTTTGGGTAGTATCGACAGTTTAATTTTGTTCATTCTTCCTATCCATGAGCATGGTTTATGCTCCCATTTACTTGGATCTTCTTTAAAATTTCTCTCTTCGATGTCTTATCGTTTTCTGAACACAAGTCTTTTACATCCTTCGTTAAATTTATTCCTAGGTGTTTTTATTTATGCAGTTATAAATGGAAAACAGCACATTTCCTTTTTTTTCCTTTTTTTTTTTTTTTTTTTGTATTTTTCTGAAATGAGAAGCGGGGAGGCAGAGAGACAGACTCCCGCATGCGCCTGACTGGGATCCACCCAGCATGCCCACCAGGGGGCGATGCTCTGCCCATCTGGGGCGTTGCTCTGTTGCGACCAGAGCCATTCTAGTGCCTGAGGCAGAGGCCACAGAGCCATCCTCAGCACCCGGGCCATCTTTGCTCCAATGGAGCCTTGGCTGCAGGAGGGGAAGAAAGAGACAGAGGAAGGAGAGGGGGAAGAGTGGAGAAGCAGATGGGCGCTTCTTCTGCGTGCCCTGACCAGGAATCAAACCCGGGACTTCCACACGCCAGGCTGACGCTCTACCACTGAGCCAACCGACCAGGGCCAACAACACATTTCTTTTCAGAAAAGAAGAATGTGCAATATTTCCACCACACCTATGTTTACTTCTGCTGAGGCTTATAGACCTTTGACTGGGCAACCCCTTCCCTAACATCGTGCATAGATTTCTATTATATTTATTCACTTATTTATTTACGATTTACTTCTGGACACCATCCTGGCCCTGTTCTTGGCACTGGGGGTACATTGCCAAGATAGGGCACAACAGATGAGGTCCCTGCCCTGTGTCACGTGGGACCCACACTAGACTATGTGCCCCGGCGGTCACAGCCCAGGCCCTGAAGCCAGGCTGTCTCGGACCCAGTCCCAGCCAGGTGCCCTTGGGAAGACTGCAGACTCCTCAGTGACTTGGTTTCTCTCACCTGTAAAATGGGGTGTTTATTTTTCTCCCAGTGTTAACACTAGGATAAAACCAGTCAGGGCAGCTTTCTCCCCCTACACCCCTAATAAACGTGAACTTTCGTTCCCGGACTCTGCACCTGACGCAGGACCGGCGTCATGTGTGTGCGGCTGCATCGGGCCCCACACTGAGGCGTTGTTTCACGCTCTGCCGTCGCTGTTCTGAGTTTCTGAATTTTTGAGTGTTTTTATTTTTGCATCAAGCTCTGCAAATGTGTCTAGTCATGATGACCACACATTAAATATCCAATATGATACGTCTTTGAAAAGAAAAGCCTTTTGAAAGAATGAGTAAGTGGATGAATTTAGCCAACCATGTTTTCGAGTTAAGCATCCATTGACCTCTAAAGAGCCAGTCAGGCGGCAAAATTAATGTCGGATGTTGACTCATCCTGCCCCTTCCCTGGAACCAACAGCCTGTCCTAGGACGTTAGAGTTCTTCCCATCCAACCCGCCCACTTCCCGGGACACTGGGACCCTGACAGGCAGCCACGGTGTGCCGTGCAGCCGGCAAAGGACCTGGTGCCAATCCCCACTCTCCAAACCACAGCCTGCCTGTGTTCCAGGAGTCCCTCTTCCCTCCCTGTCAGCGTCCTGGGCTGAGCCATCCCTGGTCCCTGGTTTCCTCATCTCCATTCTACAGAGGACAGAAACAGAAGCTTGGACACTATAAGCTTCCTTCAGAGTCTCTATACAACCCAGTAACCTTGCTCCACCCAGTTTCTGGGTTTTTTGGGGTTTTTTTGTGTGTGTGTGTGTGTGTGTGTGTGTGTGTGTTTTGTATTTTTCTGAAGCTGGAAACAAGGAGGCAGTCAGACAGATTCCCGCATGTGCCCAACCGGGATCCACCCAGCATGCTCTGCCCATGTGGGGCGTTGCTCTGTTCCGACCAGAGCCATTCTAGCACCTGAGGCAGAGGTCATAGAGCCATCCTCAGCACCCGGGCCAACTTTGCTCCAATGGAGCCTTGGCTGCGGGAGGGGAAGAGAGAGACAGAGAGGAAGGAGAGGGGGAGGGGTGAAGAAGCAGATGGGCGCCTCTCCTGTGTGACTCGGCCGGGAATCGAACCCAGGACTTCCACACGCCAGGCTGACACTCTACCACTGAGCCAACCAGCCAGGGCCCTAGTTTCTGGTTTTATAAAGAGTCTCGCCACAGCCCCGAACTCTACACTAAGTATTTTTGGAGTGGCTAGTCAAATAAGGTCATTCCACGAAGAATCTGAGAATGGTGCCCCGAACAGCAGCCCACGCGCTGACTTCTGCCTGCTGAGCGCAGTGAGCGAAGGTACAGTCACCTTCCCCTGCTCTGTATGCCCAGTCAGTGAGGGAGAGCCAGCGGGAAGACACCTTGAGGCATTATCGCCGGTTCACACCGGAGAGAGACTTTTGAAAGGACGGAGAGAGACTTTTGAAAGGACAGGGGAGCTGTGTCAAAGCTCCTGCCCTCTCTTCTCCAGCCCCCATCTCCGTCTCGTCTCCCTCTAGCCGCCCGCAGACAAATCCAACCTGTAGGTTTCTGAACCATTGTTCACTGAGTCTCCCTACCCTTGGCCACAACTTGATTTACTGTCATGGTGGAAATGTTTCTGTTTGGGGTGGTCACATTCCAACAACAGAGGTCACAACAAACTTTCAGGAGCTAACTTGACTTGAGACATCAAAACCTGTACTCACTGGGCCCACAGGACTCTTAGCAATCACCTGTGCCTTTAGGAACCACGGCCTCCGTGTTCATCACAGACCACGCCTGGCCCAGCAGACTGCCGCGCGAAGCAGACTGTACCTGGCCCTGGGTGCCTTCTTCACCCCACAGCCACCCAATACCCGCCTCGGGGAACCACCAACAAGACTGACAACGCCCCTTGTTCTGCAGGAGGGACAGAGGTCCTCACCAACTTGGGAGACCTGAAACCCCCCTGGGGAAAGCCCAGCCAGTCTCTTCTCCCCAGAAGTGGATGTTAGAGGGGAGAAGGAGTTGTAGAGGATCAGAGAGGGGTCTGAGGCTTCTCTGAACCCATCAATGTCCCTGCATTGGCCACTGCTACAGCCGCCCCTCACCCCCACCACCAAAATGTCTCTCTTTCCTCCGTATTTCTGCAGCAGCTTTAACTCTCCCATACACTGTGTTGAGCTCAGACAGACTCCTCTGTCTTCTCAGTTCTGTTGAGGCCCCCAGAAGGGCCGTATGGAAAATTCCCACCCACGAAGAAGGTAGCCCCGGTTGGTCCCAGCTCTCCACGACGGCCCGGAGCCCACCTGCTTTGCCTTTGCATCCTTCACTCAGCCTTCAAACACGAGACTCCCCCTCCCCAGACGGCTCCAACATGGGTGTGCGCTGAGGTGGGGATGTCTGTCGTGTGAGTGGGATCTTTGTGCACGGTGATGGGAATGACCTTGTGTTTTTTTCACGTCTTCCTGTGGAATGAGAGGGACTTCGCGTGCCCGTGAGAGTGTGGGAGCGTGCCCTTAGGACTGGGTATTGTGTGCCCTTGTAAGTGTGGTGAGTGTGTCTGAGTGGCTGCAACATCCTCATTCCTGACAGAAGGGGTTCCTGGAGCAAGCTGCTCTTAGCTAGCCTGCATCCCCTGAAAGGCACTCAGCTCCGGAACAAGTCCCCTCTGGCGTCCCCTCAGTCAACACACACGCATGCACACACACACTCAGACACACACACTCAGACACACACTCACACACGCACACAGTCACACAAACTCAGACACACGCATGCACACACTCAGACACATGCACGCGCACACACTCAGACACACGCATACACACACATGAACGCACACGCTCACACGCATATACTCAGACACACGCATACACTCAGACACACACACTCAGACACATGCACAGTCACACACTCAGACACACACACACACTCAGACACACACTCAGACACATGCACACACACTCACACACGCACACAGTCACACACACACACATGCACGCACACACTCACATGCATACACTCAGACACACACATACACTCAGACACACGCATGCACACATGCACACACACTCAGACATGCACACACTCAGACACACACTCAGACACATGCACACACTCAGACACACGCACACACACTCAGACACACATGCACACACACTCAGACACACGCACACACACACTCAGACACGCACACACTCACACACTCAGACACACACATGCGCTCAGACACACGCACACCCTCAGACACACGCACACCTCCTTTCGAGCTCAGCCCCTCTGGTCCCGGAGCTGACGACCCTGGAGGATCCTCTGCGCTACAACAGCCGCCCCTTCTCCGCAGCGCACGGGGTGCAGAGCGCTCGGTGGGGACGGTGGGGACGGTGGGGACGGTGGGGACGGGCTGGAAGACAGGTGGCCCGGAGGATAAGAAAGCGAACTGAGTACGAGCCGCCGCGGGAGACGAGGGTCCGACCCACCCCGCGCCGCTCCCCAGGGCGCGCAGGTCCGGGTGGCGGATTCCCGGGTCCCACCCCCAGCCCCGCCCCCCGCCTTCCTCCGGAGCTGCGGGGTGGAACCGCTGCTCCTCTCCCGAAGCGGGAGCCTGCGGGAGCAGCAGCCAGGACCCTCCCCTGCTGCGCACCCCCCCGCCCCGCACACACACTCCCTCCCCCCACCCCGTACCCGGGCGGCTGCTCATTGGCTGCGGCGAGCGGCGTCCCGCGCCCCCGCCCACCTCCCCGGCTCGGGCTCCGAGGCCCGCGCGGCGCTGTCCGAGGTGGGAAGTGCACCCACCGGCCTCCCGAGTCCCCACGCCCAGCGGGAAGGCCGAGCCGGCAGGGGCGGAGGCCGCAGAGGGGACCGCGGCCAAGGGCAGACGCAGGTCCTGCGGGGCGCGGCCGTGCGCCCATGGAGCACGCGCACGCCCCCTCCGCCGCCAACAGCTCGCGGTCCTGGCCCCCCAGCTCGGCCTGCGGCCTGGGCTTCGTGCCGGTGGTCTACTACAGCCTCCTGCTGTGCCTCGGTTTACCAGGTGAGGGGCGCGGGCGGGGGGCGAGGCCGGGGAAACGGGGCGCCCCCCTCAGCGCCGGCGTCCCTGCGCGCGACCCACCTTCTCCGCGTGATCCTGGGCGCCCTCTCTGAAAAAAAAAAAAAGTTTAAGCCTAAAGGGCAACTGCGGACATTTCCAGATTGGGGGGGAGCAAGTTGCTGTAGCTGGTGGGACGCGTGTGCGTGTCTGTGTGTGTCTGTTGCACGCGTGTGTGCGGCGGGTGATGAGCAGCGTGTGAGTGTGGGTTGGAGGCTGCTGGGGAGGATGTGTGCGCGCGTCTGAAGGGACTGTTGTCTGCGAGGGCGTCCACGGAGGGCGTGTGTGTGTGACCTGACTGCATCTCCGGGCGGATGGCTTCGTGGGGGCTGCACTTGTCCCGTCGTCCTCACGTTCACCGCTGCCCACCCGGGACCCTCTGCTCCGCCTCATGCTCCTCCTGCCCAACCCCGGACCAGACTGGAGATCCTGGTGTTGGGCAAGGGGGAGGCGCTGGAATGGAGGAAGGACTGAGTCCCCGCTGCCCCCAAAGCAGGATGGGTCTCCAGGGCGGCTAAGAAGAATGGAGGGGTGTCAGAAGGGTGCAGAGACGCCTAGGCAGGCTGCCCAGGCCACCATCTCAGGGGGTCAGAGTCTCCTTGACTCCCCTGGCTTTGCCATCTGGTCCACCAACCCTGGGCAGCTGTCCGCTGCTGCAGAGGTCCGGCATCTTCACGTCCTCTCCCAAGTGTGTGGCTGAGATTTGTGTTAAATTCCTCAAGAGAGCTGAGCTGTCCCGGGGACCGAGGGAGCAAGGGAGTGCTTTTGCCTGTGCGGGAGAGGGAGGGGTTTGCTGGTGCTCCGGCTTGAGATGGCCTGTCTTCCCGGGAGTGCCTGAGACGGTCTGTGTGGCAGAAAGATTTCTAATGAGAGTTGCAGGCAAAGGGAGAGAGAGAAACAGGAGGGAACAGGAAGAGGGGGAATAATCCAGTGTACAGACTAGAATCTAGCCTCACCACCTCACCGTCTTCAGTATCCTGGGATGCTGGAAACTTGGGACTTGTATTTCTGAGACCCTGCCCGAGATTTCCATTCCGAAACGTTCAGCGTGGTAGCGAGGGACCCTGATGAGGGAGTTGAAATAAACCCCCTCCCCCGTGAGGCAGGTGCCAGCAACCACCCATGTGTTAATTCCCCTTCCTGCGCCCTGTGAGTGAGGAGGCTTCACTACTGGCTCATCGCTCTGCCTGCCCAGAGAGCAAGGCTCAGCCCTGCTAGGGCCACTGCACATGTCCTTGTGCAGTAATTACCTGGAGCTGCCATTGATTTCGGTCCAGGTCGCACCTCCCTGCCTGCCCCCCTGGTCTCCGTCCAGAGGTCTCTTTGGGGGAGCCACTTTTTCAGAAGGCTGGTTATGGGTGACACTTGCTGAACTAGAGAGGTGACAGGCCCCCTGTCCCCTGCTGCCCTCACACCATAATGTGTCCACCCCATCCCCTCTGCTGTCGGAAGTAGCCGTGTCCTCATTGTCCCCATTAAGGCACAGAGACATACACAGGGAGGCTGACCCAAGGTGGGGACAGGAAGATGGGGAGGAGGAGGGGAAACGCAGACCCTGAAACTCCTCCCGGCGGAAGTCAAGGCACCTCAGACCCTCACAGCCTAAGTCCTTCCCGACCCACAGCATTGGCACCGACCTGTGCCAGGCATGGTGCTAAGCGTGGGCTCATCAAGGCTGAGCTCAGGGCTTGGACACTTTAAACGTGGGGGCGGGACTGGACTGGGGGGGCCTTGGGTTGGGATTGGAGAGCGGAGGGCAGTGATGTGTTCATACATCAACGAAGGTTATGACGACCTACTGTGTGCCAACGGCTGAGGTGGTGCCAGAGGGTCTCGGAGGCCCTTGGGCAGGCAGTCCATGAATTCACGGGGATCACAAGCGTGAGCCCATCAGCTCAGAGGCAGCGACAGGTGCACGACCCGGCATTCTGGAGAGGGGTGAGGGGAGAGGCTGCTTGTAGAAAGGTCCTGAGCTGGTAACAGTGGGCTTTGTTCATCGTTTGCAAGGTGATTCAAAGGTGAAAGTCACCCTAAGTCACTCACTCATTCTCTTAAAACCACAAACGCAAGCAAGTCTACCCTGGTGACGAAGAATGAAGTCATCTGTGAGCCTCTTGTGTGTCTGTGCCCCCCCCCCCCCGCCCCCGTCTCCACATCCGAGAAGCAGGCTTTACTGAGAGCCGCTCTCCCTGGCGTGGTAGTAGTGAGAATAATGACGCTGACGGAGGTGACAGGACAAGGTAAGCCCAGCTCAGGGCCTGACACCCACGTGTGCCTGGCTGCTGGGCGGTTAGTTCCGGCGACCGGGAAGCTGGTCTGGTTGTACGGAGCAGGGGGCTTGGTGAGACAGAGAAGGGCCTGGACGACACACGGAGGAAAGCCCTGATTCCTGCACCTGCCCCTCTGCTCCTCGTGCTGAGCTCGCTGCAGTCTCCCCTCCCTTCCCAAACGCCAGCCTCAGCAGCACTCAGCAAAGCCCTCAGTGCCCTGCGGCTGACCGGCTGACCGGGAGGCCCAGCTGTGCCGGGTGCGAAATAACAGACTCCTTGGTAATATTGTTGAGAACTGAGATTTTGAGTGGAATCATTTTTCCTGGCAGTGGACTCACACCAATTCTCAGCTCTCGCCGTGGAGAAATGTGGATGGGAAGTGAGGGAGAGATGGGGACGTGGGGACGTGGCAGGGGGGGGGGGAGGCAGTAACCAGGGGGAAACGCCCGTGTCTCTCCCCACCCTCCATCTCTTCACTGAGAGGCGGAGCTCGGCAGAGGCCCTGTGGCCCAAGCCCTAACGTCTAACTGCCCCCTGACAGATGACTCGAACTGTTCCAACCTGGCGTGTAGGGAGCTCTGGGGTGGAATTATGGACAGCGAGCAATCTGAGACTTGAGAATTCCTAACCTCTCCATATCATGAACTTCTCTCCCTGTAAAATCGGAGGAACAGCAGCGCCCACTGCCCACAGAAGCAGTGCGTGTTGAGTGAGGTTATCTGTGTAATGATCCATTTCACCGAAGTGCCAGAAAGTCCTCGAACTAACTCAGTCCTTGACGCCGGGTGCTCGGGGGTGAAAGCTGCCGGCACCGCTGGTCCTGAGACTCCATCTCGTTCCTTCTCTTTTCTAAGGAAGCCAGGGGTTCCTGACTTTCTAAACACGTGCAGTAAGCTGGCAGTGCCAACCGGGTGGCGTTGGGAACAGCGGCGGGGCCAGGTGTGCGGGGGGCAGGCAGGGCAGGAGGGAAGGATGAGCCTGTCTGCCTGGGGAGAGAGCAGGAGGGGGGGTGCGGTTGAGCCCACTGGGCAGCACAAAGTGAAACCGACTCAGAGGGCAGTCTTCCAACCTTACCTTCTGAACAGCAGCTCGGACGCTAAGGGAGACAAGGTGAGGAAGGGGCCGCCAGAAGCCACATGCCACCCAGCGGTGGGGAGCGTTTCCAGAACTGCTGCTTCCAAAACGGGGTGACGGTGCCTGTCTCTGAGGATGGGTGCGAGAGAGAGGAGAGGCCCAGTCTGTAGACCAGAGGTCCCCAAACTTTTTACACAGGGGGCCAGTTCACTGTCCCTCAGACCGTTGGAGGGCCGGACTATAAAAAAAACTATGAACAAATCCCTATGCACACTGCACATATCTTATTTTAAAGTAAAAAAACAAAACGGGAACAAATACAATATTTAAAATAAAAAACAAGTAAATTTAAATTAAGAAACTGACCAGTATTTCAATGGGAACTATGGGCCTGCTTTTGGCTAATGAGATGGTCAATGTGCTCCTTTCATTGACCACCAATGAAAGAGGTGCCCCTTCCAGAAGTGCAGCGGGGGCCGGATAAATGGCCTCAGGGAGCCACATGTGGCCCGTGGGCCGTAGTTTGGGGACCCCTGCTGTAGACTGACACGGGTCGTAAGTGCCTCGACCACTGAGCTAACGGAGCCCTCCCCGTGTGCTGTCTTCTGCCGGTAAACATCTCTACAGAGAATGTAGGAAAGGGGTTAAGAGTACAGAATCTGAGGTGAGACCCCTGGGTTTTGAGTCCTGGCTTTGCTGCTCAGAAGCTGTGTGACCTCAGACAAAGTGACTTTTACATGGTGCCTTAATTTCCCCACCCATGAAGCACAGACACACACGGTATGTAACTCACAGGGTGCCTGGGAGGGTTCAATGGGTTAAGCGTTTAGCACAATGTCTGGTGCACGTTAAGGACTCTGTAAGTTGTTTTTTTTATCATTTAGAAATTAGGAAAATTTGCCAACTTGTGTAGGGACACCAGCTGACCCCTAATATCAAATCCAGTTAAAGATATTATAAGAAAAAAAAACAACTACAGGCCAGTATTCCTCCTTAACATAGACATAAAAATCCTCAACAACATACAGCGTTGGCACATCTAATCAGGAATATATAAGAAGGGCACCACGTCAAGATGAAGTTGGGTTTTCTCCAGGACGCCCAGGCTGGTTCAACATTGGAAAATCATTCACTGTGATTCACCGTGTTAACAAACTCACAGAGGAGGTCGTGTGAGCATCTCAACAGACGCATAAAAAGTATCTGACAAAATCCAACATTCACGGATGATAAAAAATTTATCAAACTGGAGACAGAGATGGAACTTCTTTAAGATGATAAAGGACCCCTTACCCAGCTCACATCACACCGAGTGCTGGGAGATGGCGTGTCGTCCCCGTCCCCCCCGAGATCTAGAACAAGGAAGGACATCTGCTCTCACCATTCCTATTCAACAATGTACTGGAAGTCCTAGCCGGTGCAAGAAGGCAATCAATAAATGAATGAATAGATAGATAAATAAATAAATGGTATAACAGGAAGGAAGAAATTGAACTATTTCTGTTCACAGATGACATAATTGCCTTCATAGGAAATCACAAAGGCGCCGTAAAAAAAAAGAACAAATAAGTTTGTTCAGCATCTGTGCACACTGTTATTATACAAAAAATGCTTTTGTATTTCCAGATATTAGCAATAAACCACTTGAAATTTATTTTAAAAAGGGGATTCTTAAAAAAAAAAATAGATTTCCGTATTTCCTTGAAAAAAACAGAACAGACAACATTAGGCTCATACTCCCAGAAGATAGTGATTGGCTGGAGCTGAGTGAGACATAGCCTGCTTTTTTTTTTTTTTTTTTTTGTATTTTTCTGAAGCTGGAAACGGGGAGAGACAGTCAGACAGACTCCCGCATGCGCCCGACCGGGATCCACCCGGCACACCCACCAGGGGCGATGCTCTGCCCACCAGGGGGCGATGCTCTGCCCCTCCGGGGCGCCGCTCTGCTGCGACCAGAGCCACTCTAGCGCCTGGGGCAGAGGCCAAGGAGCCATCCCCAGCGCCCGGGCCATCTTTGCTCCAATGGAGCCTTGGCTGCGGGAGGGGAAGAGAGAGACAGAGAGGAAGGGGGGGGTGGAGAAGCAAATGGGCGCTTCTCCTATGTGCCCTGGCCGGGAATCGAACCCGGGTCCCCCGCATGGCAGGCCGATGCTCTACCGCTGAGCCAACTGGCCAGGGCCTAGGCTGCTTTTCTTATGTAGCTGTGCGTGGGTGTGTGAGTGTGTGTGTGCTCGCTTCATAGGTGATGACATTCATATTATTTAAAAACCTAAAAATATAAATAGGCACACCTTGTAATATTTTTTTAATTCAGTGAGAAGAGGGAAGGCAAAGAGACAGATTCCCACATGGGCCTCGACCGGATTCACCCGGAAAGCCCCCTAGAGGGCGATGCTCTGCCCATCTGGAGTATCGCTCCATTGCTCAGCAACAGAGCTTTTCTTAGAGCCAGAGGTGGAGGCCATGGAGCCGTCCTCAGCACCTGGGGCCAACTCGCTTCAACTGAGCCGTGGTTGCAGGAGGGGGAGAGGGGGAAGGGTGGAGAAGCAGATGAGTACTTCTCCTGTGTGCCCTGTCCAGGAATCGAATCCTGGACATCTACACACCAGGCTGACGCTCTACCACTGGGCCAATCAGCCAGGGCCACACATTGTCATTTTAACTCTCCCATTTCATCTCTGCAAAATGAGCACATTATACACACCGTCTTGCATGTTACTGTGTTTCATTTCTTTATTAATCAGCCCCAATAGTCTCGGTTAAGCTTTTCCATTCTTTTATGAAGCTACATAGTATTGCATTGAATATTTGTACCCGAATTCATTTCATAGCAGCCCCTTTCAACAGCACACACGCAGGCACTCCAATCTGAAACAGTCCCTCTACGATGCCCCTGATTTCTGCTGTGTGACTTGCCTGCCTGAAGATCCCCGTGGTCACGGTAGAGAGAGGGCGCGGCATGCGGAGCCCCCGACTCCTGGCTTGGCTCTGGCAATAACTCACTGAGTGACCTTGGACAAGCCAGTCCGGATGGGTCTGTCAGAGGCCGAGGTGAACCGGGCTGTGCCGTGTCACTCCGTCGGAGACATAGCCCACAGACGGGACAGAAGCACGGACCAAGCTGTCTGGGCTGGCCCTGGGCTGCGGTCCAGCTTTGCGGTCTTTATCCTTCACTTTCTATGACAGTTCTGCTCTGTGACACTGAGTGTGAAGATGCATTGCTCTGAGGCAGAACAATCGTGGGTTTGAATCCTGTGTCTTACTCCTCTTGGCTGTGTGATCTCAGACGTGATACCCCATCTCGCTGAGTCCCGGTTTTCACTTGCAAGAAAGTGGACAGTCAAGTTCAGCAGTTAAGTAAGTGGTCTCTGATGCCGGTCACCCTGGGTTTGAAGACCAGCTCCTCCACTTGCTAGTCTGTGACCTTGGGCAAATGTCTCACTCTCTCTGAGCCTCGTCAATGAGATGGGATAATAATAATACCTATCTCACAGAGGTGTTTTGAGGGTTAAATGAAATTGTAAAAATGCTTATCACTGTTTGACCAGGCGGTGGCACAGTGGGTAGAGATTGGCCTGGGACACAGAGGACCCAGGTTCGAGGCCCCAAGGTTGCCAGCTTGAGCATGAGCTCATCTGGCTTGAGCGCAGGGTCGCTGGCTTGAGCATGGGATCATAGACATAACCCCATCGTTGCTGGCTTGAGCCCAAAGGTCACTGGCTTGAGCAAGGGGTCATTCGGTCTGCTGTAGCCCCCTGGTCAAGGCACATATGAGAAAGCAATCAGTGAACAACTAAGGTGCCGCAATAAAGAATGGATGCTTCTCATCTTTCTCCCCTCCTGTCTGTCTGTCCTTATCTGTCCTTCTCTCTGACTCTCTCGCTAAAAATGCTTGTCACCATTCTTGGCATGTGTTTGTTCTCATACAGAGTAAGAGTTCAACCACTGTTATTAACCTTCAGTGTCTTGCATCGTTGCTGTGGCGATTCAAAATAAAATGGGCCAAGGCTGAGACGTGCTCCCGTCCCGTGCACACTAGGCGACCTCAACGAAGAGCAGCTGGCACGGTTTCTGTCGTCTCACACGCCAGCGTGACCAAGCCCTGTGCGCCCCCTGGCGCTATGCACAGCTTTACGTAGAGGTCTTTTCCATAAATGCAGAATTCCACTCAGAGGGCACCCACCAGAAGTAAAACTCTGTGTCCTGGAAAACGGAGAGAGAATGATCTGATGGATTAAGCAATCAATTCTATTATAAGCCCAAGGCCTTCGTGGCCCTAAGAGAAGCCTGCAGAAATAACATCGGTGCAGAACATAAAGTGGTCCTCAGCTGAAGCCGGAAGAGACTGACCGTCAGCAAGACTGCCCTGCCTGCCGCAGCCAGCCTGGGGCAGGGCCGGAAAATGCAGCAGGGAGGTGATCACAGATTCTGCCACTGAGACTCCCTGCGGATTTGCAATAAGTGGGTGAGGCTGACAGGGGTGGGCAGCCCTGCTGAGGCCCCAGGGAATGCCTGGGACGGGGGAAGGGTCGATATCTTGAACTCAAGGGGTCGTCAGCTAACAGTGCAAAGGAACGAAGTCGCCCAGGTTTTAAGAAACGCTTCACCTACCCAACGCATTACGCTTCCCTTCTATTTTGTTTGGGGGTTTTTTTTTTCTGGAAACTTGTGGCTCTTTTGCTCTTTTCTCATTTCCCTCAGGGTTGGGGACATATGTTCCAAAAACACTGCCCTTTCCTCCTGATGATTGCCAGCACTTAAGTAGCTCTTAACTACATACTAGGCAGTCTTCAAAGCACGTTGCATGATTAATTCATTTAATTCTCATGGCAACCCTCGAAGGCATGTCTAATTATTACGCTCATTTCTCTGATGACAACAACATTGAGACGCTTGCCCAAAGTCACATGGCTACATAAATGATGGGGCAACAGTAAGTACTACTGTCCACCTCTCTTATAAGAAAACAGCAGCAGTTACGCACCCAGTGACAGCCGACAGCTGACCTGCGGGCTGGGTCGAGAGCCGGGGTGACAGACACTAGGGAGGACTGGGGACTGAGGGCGTCAGAAAGTGCTGCCACCCCTTGGCCGTCCAGCCAACGGTCCAGCGTTGCCAGATTGTCCAAAAGAAGTTAGAAATTTAGATATTTTTTTATATGAAATGTTTTTCCATGTTGACAACTAAATATAAAAAATTTAAAAACACTACGCACGAGCCAAATCAAACGTGTCCTCAGGTGTGAGAGGGTCCACCACCAGGCTGACCATTCACAAGCTCCAAGAGTGGACAGAGCTCCAGGAAGCACCAGGAAACACCAAGGGGGTCACGGTGGGAAGAGGATAAGAGCGAGAAGCGGGAAGGAGGAGCCGGAAAGAACAGAGATGCAGACGTGCAGAACCAGGAGGCTGCCCAGGAGCCGCGCAGAACCAGGAGGCTGCCCAGGAGCCGCGCAGAACAGGAGGCTGCACAGGAGCCGCGCAGAACCAGGAGGCTGCACAGGAGACGCGCAGAACCAGGAGGCTGCACAGAACCAGGAGGCTGCACAGGAGACGCGCAGAACCAGGAGGCTGCACAGGAGCCGCGCAGAACCAGGAGGCTGCACAGAACCAGGAGGCTGCACAGAACCAGGAGGCTGCGCAGGAGACGCGCAGAACCAGGAGGCTGCACAGAACCAGGAGGCTGCACAGAACCAGGAGGCTGCACAGAACCAGGAGGCTGCGCAGGAGACGCGCAGAACCAGGAGGCTGCGCAGGAGCCGCGCAGAACAGGAGGCTGCACAGAACCAGGAGGCTGTACAGGAGCCGCGCAGAACCAGGAGCCGCGCAGAACAGGAGGCTGCACAGAACCAGGAGGCTGCGCAGGAGACGCACAGAACCAGGAGGCTGCGCAGGAGCCGCGCAGACCAGGAGGCTGCACAGAACCAGGAGGCTGCACAGGAGCCGCGCAGAACCAGGAGCCGCGCAGAACAGGAGGCTGCACAGAACCAGGAGCCGCGCAGAACAGGAGGCTGCACAGGAGGCTGCATGCCCGCTGAGGGAGCCGGGTGTGGGGAGAGCACAGCCCCGCTCCACGAGGGGCGACCTAGGTGGTGAGGGTTCCACGGTGAGGAGATACATGAGGAGCCGGAGGCGGGGTGGGGCGCTTTCCGGCGCTTTACTGCCGACTCACCGCTGCCTCTGACTCCCCTCGGTCTCCTCAGCCTGGAGGCTCAAGTCTGATGTCTCCCATCGTCTCAGCGCTGATGTCCTCTCTCTCTCCACCTGGCAGGGCCAGCGCGGGTGGATGCAGGGCCTAGGGGGACAGCAGCAGCATGGAACTAAGATCACATCAACCGTGACGTCAGTGTGTTGATGGCCACTTGCTGTGTTAGCTAGCCCGTGCCCTAAAAAGCGATCTTCCAGGGAGGTGCTGGGCCCTAAGAAGTGCCTGGGAATTAAGGCTAAACGAACCCAAATATGCAGGGGAGCTGGCCCCCAGGCGGGACGCCCAGAGCAGGGGAGCCAGTGCTACTGGCAGTTTCTCAAGAGAACCAGAGCTTCTGCGAGGAGGGTCCCCACACTCCACCCCTCCAGGATGGGGGCTTGGGTTCACAGACCAGCTCTCTGGGCCCAGAGGCCACAACAACAGTACAGGGCACAACACCAAGTATCTGGTGAAAACCAGAAGGAAAACACCGAGAAATACCACAGATTGCGGCCCTGGCTGGTTGGCTCAGCGGTAGAGCGTCAGCCTGGTGTGTGGGGGACCCGAGTTCGATTCCCGGCCAGGACACATAGGAGAAGCGCCCATTTGCTTCTCCACCCCTCCCCCTCTCCTTCCTCTCTGTCTCTCTCTTCCCCTCCCACAGCCGAGGCTCCATTGGAGCAAAGATGGCCCGGGCGCTGGAGATGGCTCCTTGGCCTCTGCCCCGGGCGCTGGAGTGGCTCTGGTCACGGCAGAGCAACGCCCCAAAGGGGCAGAGCATCGCCCCCTGGTGGGCAGAGCTTCGCCCCTGGTGGGTGTGCCGGGTGGATCCCGGTCGGGTGCATGCGGCAGTCTGACTGTCTCTCCCCGTTTCCAGCTTCAGAAAAATACAAAAAAAAGAAATACCACAGATTGCACGCTGACGTGTCCTGGCACACAAACCCACCATCTCCCATCCAAGTACTAACCAGGCCCGACCCTGCTTAGCTTCCGAGATCAGACGAGAGTGGGCGCGTTCAGGGTGGTATGGCCGTAGACTCAAACCCACCATCTCGTTGCGGACAGTGTTTTAGATGGAGGGTGGGCTCGGTGGGCTCCAGACCCGGATTCAGAGTCGAGGCTTGTGGCTGCCCGTTGGCGAGACTTCAGCAAGTTGCACGAACCGCTCCCAGCCTCCCTGGTCCTCCTCTCTGCCAAAGAGGTGTCTCAGTGCCCTCCCCGCTGTGTTTACAGTGCACACAGCAGGACAGCCTGCAGCTAGGACAGGGCCCAGGGCCTGCCTCTTCCTGGCTGCCGCTTCTTTGATGAATCCGAAACACCCTTCTTTTACAAAACAAAGCCGATCTTACCCAGATTCTCAGAGCTGGAGGAACGGCAGGGTCTGAGCCAGAACCTAGTGTTTCCAACCCCTGCTCAGTCTTCTCTTCACAAACTCGCTCAGCTCGTGGTCTCTTCGAGGACGCAGAGGAGTAGGAATAAAGAAGAGATAAGCAGTGGAATTTGAGAGCTCAGTGGCCACCGACAGGCTGGGGTTTCTGTTGTTTTTGTTGATTTCTTGTTGGGTTATCTTCGGTGTTACAAGCGGCAACATTCAACCCTTTTTCAGTTTTTTAAGCCTCCAGATTCCATCGCAGGGAAAGCCTCAGCTTTGTCCTTGTGTGTCTTTAACACTCTTTTACTCGTGCTGAATCTTCCTCTTTTTTTTATATTTATTTATTTATTTCAGAGACAGCGCGAGAATCAG